>NW_016107711.1:1716871-1758609 GCF_001604975.1 Cebus imitator
TTTAAAGAAGCTTATCCAAGGGCTAGAGTAGATTTCTGATGAAATCTAAAATAAAAACATCAACCTCCAGACCTTTTGCTGTTGCAGTCTTGGGCTCCGAGAGCATCCCTGATGCCTCCTGGTACCAGCAGGCACAAATGGTACCCATTTGCTCTGTGTCCTTCATTCCTGAGGTCAGCTGGGCTCACAGCTCTCAACCTGTCATAGAGGGCACACTGGGTGATCTCACCTTTAGGCCTGCAGCCTGCTGTATGTGGGTTGCTTCTGACTTTCATTAATTTACACATCTGAGCATTCAGCAGCATGAACTTGGGGTTCCTCTGGGCCAATCACTGTGTTAGGGACAGGACACAGAGGTCTGGAAGACAGGCACCTTCCTGCCCTTGAGGAGCATCCAGTGCCGGAGAAGACAGACGTGGCGCGATCAGTTACTGGGGGAGAAGTGCAGCACCCTGGGTGGATGTGACCCACAACCTCACTTAGTCTGGGTAGCTGAGGATGGCTTCCCAGGGAAGTAACTGAGAGCTTAAGCTGACTGTGTTTATGCATGGGCTGGGGGTGCTGAACATGCTGGGGAGAGAATAGATATTGCTGAGGAGGAACAGCACATGCATGGACCCTGAGGGAAGAGAAGGCAGAGCAGGGGAGCCCAGTTGAAAGGAGAGCAAGGTGGCCCAGTGGGCAGGGCCAGGTGGCTGCCATACAGTGGGTGGCAGGAAGGACTGAGGCCTTCATCTTTTGTTTCCTTTGATAGAATTTTTTTATTAATAGATTTTTAAAAATAATAGTTTAGATTTACAGAAAGAGAAGACAGGGTCAAAAGTTCCTATTTATCTATAACACAGTTTCTGTTATTAACATCTTAATGATAGTAAGGTAATTTGGTACAATTAATAAACCATTATTGGTTGGGTGTGGTGACTCAGGCCTGTAATCCCAGAACTTTGGGAGGCCAAACTGGGCAGATCACATGAGGTCAGGAGTTCAAGACCAGCCTGGCCAACATGGTGAAACCCTGTCTCTATGAAAAATACAAAAACATTAGCTGGGCGTGGTGGCAGGGCCTGTAATCTTAGCTACTTGGGAGACTGAGGCACAAGAATCGCTTGAACCTGGGTGGTAGAGGTTGCAGTGAGCCAAGATTGTGCCATCGTACTCCAGCCTGGGTAACAGAGCAAGGCTCTGTCTCAAAAAAAAAAAAAATCGTTATTGATATATTGATACATCTTTATTATAATAATTAAAGTCTATGGTTGCTATGGTTTGAGTATTTGTTGCCTCCAAAACTCGTGTTGAAACTTAACCCCCAACATGGCAGTATTGAGAGGTGAGGCCTTTAAGAGGCGATTGGGTCATGAAGCTCTGCACTCATGAATGGGTTGATCCATTCATGGATTAATGGATTGCTGGGTTATTATGGGAGTAGGACTGGTGGCTTTATAGGAAGAGGAAGAAAGACCTGAGCCAGCTCGCCCAGCCCCCTCATTATAGGATGCCCTGCACCACCTTCAGACTCTGCAGAGTCCCCACCAGCAAGAAGGCCCTCACCAGATGCAGCCCCTTGACCTTTGACTTCTCAGACTCCGTAACTGTAAGAAATCAACTGCTTTTCTTAATAAGTCATCCAGTTTCAGGTATTCTGTTATAAGCAATAGAAAATGGACTCAGACAATAGTTGATACACGTTTCCTTAGTTTTTCTCTAACGTCCGTTTTCTGTTCCTGGATCCCATCCAGGATACCACATTTCCATTTTGTTTCTGTAGCTGCCTCTTGGCTGTGGCAGTTTCTTCTTAGACTTGCCTTGTTTTTGGTGACCTTGACAGTTTGGAGGAGTTCTGGTCAGGTATTTTGTAGAATGCCCCACTATTGGAATTTGCCTGATGCTCTTCTCATGATTGGACCGGGCCTGTGGGTTTTGGGAGGAAGGACAGAGATCAAGTGCCATTTACATCACATCCTGTCAAGGGTGGATACCATCATCATGACATACACTGCTGACATTGACCTCAGTTGCTTGGCTGAGGTCATGTTTGTTGGGTGTCTCCACTGTACAGTTACTTTTTTATTTAATTGAGACAGAGTCTCCCTCTGTTGCCCAGGCTAGAGTCCAGTGGTGCGATCTCCACTTACGGCAATCTCTGCCCCTGAGGCTCAAGCAATTCTCCTGCCTCAGCCTCCCGAGTAGCTGGAATGACAGGCTCCTGCCACCACACCCAGCTAATTTTTGTATTTGTAGTGGAGTCAGGGTTTCACCATGTTGGCCAAGCTCCCAACCTCAAGTGATCCTCCCGCCTCAGCCTCCCACAGTGCTGGGATTACAGGCGTGAGCCGCCGGGCCTGGTCAAGTTCCTTTTTTTTTTTTTTTTTTTTTAACCCCTTTCAGTACTACAGTCTGTGGAAGAAAGTTACTACGTACACACTTAAGGGGTGAAGAGTTGCCCTCCTCCTCTGTTAGGGCAGAGCATCTACAGAAATTATTAGAGTTCTTCTGCACTGGAGATTTGTCTCTTCCATTTGTTATTCAATCATGTATTTAGATCTGCGTGGACTCCTGGATCTTTGTTTTATTCTGTGGGTCATAATCTAATACTTCATTGTTTCATTGCTCTGATTGTAGCAGCTTTGGTCATGGGCTCCCTGGGCTTTCTTTTAAGCGTCCAGAAGCCCCAAGACCTTAAGTGATATGATGGGATTTGCATTGTTAAAGATCTGGCTGGCTACCTGCCCAGGCAGGAGTGGTTTTAGGATTGAGGCCCCATTTCCTGGGGCTCCCGGACAGCTGTGGTTCGATCACTGTCTTCAGTGTAGTTCCACCTCAACAACTTTCTCCACAGCTGCTTTCAGCCATGGGGCCGTGGCCTGGATCCAGGGATCCAGTAAACTGTGTTTCTTCCCTTCGGATGAGTTCCTGGGGGTTTTCAAAGCAAGTTTCCACAAATGTAAGGTTGAACATTTTATTTCACTGAAATGGAGGTCATTATTCACCCAGCCTGGACCAGAATTTTATTATTATTATATTTGTTATTATTATTTTTTGAGTTTCGCTCTTGTAGCCCAGGCTGGAGTGCAGTGGTGCAATCTCATCTCACTGCAACTCCTGCCTCCCAGGTTTAAGCGATTCTTCTGCCTCAGCCTCCCGAGTAGCTGGGATTACAGGCACCCACCACCAAGCCTGCCTAGCTTTTGTATTTTTAGTGGAGATGGGATTTCACCATGTTGGTCAGGCTGGTCTCGAACTCCTGACCTCAGATGATCCGACTGCCTTGGCCTCCCAAAGTGCTGGGACTACAGGCATGAGCCATCATGCCCAGCCCTGAGCCAGAATTCGAGGTCCTGGTTGGACTCATGATTTGGAAGTGCTTCCTCCCTGGGTTCCCACCTCCAGCCAGGCGTCTCCTACTGGAGTCAGCACGCCTTCTGGGTGTTAAGCACAGGCAGCTGCAGTTCCGGCCACATCTGTGGCTTTGCCTTCTCTCTTTGGGCTTGGAGGGGAGCAGTGAGGCTGTGAGACCTGGTGCAGTGACAAAGAAAGCCCAGGGCACTTCTTACAGAATCGACAGCTGCTCTGTTCTTGCAAACATGCTGGGTGACTTCCTGCTGCCTCTTCCTGCTTCTCATGGCTGCTTGGAAATGATGACACAATCCCACATTTCCAGTGCAAATAGCTTTTCTCCAGGAGTTCTCACACTCCCCTCCCCCACACTCATTGGTAATCATTAGGCCAAAGGCCTTGGGGAGAACAGATGTGACTTTGAGAGGGAGAAAAGAGGCTCTGGGAAGGAGAGAGAGCTTCGAGTCTCTGCCTCCTACCCTGCCTGGGAGGAAGACCATCGCTGCTCGACCACGCTTCTGCTGGGCCTTCCTTTCTTTGCCAGCATAGCCCCCTGAGCCTTGTGGGGTCAGCAGGTCACCCTGACATTTCCAGAGCTGTCACCTCTTTGGAGAGCTGTTTGAGGCTGAGGCCAGGCGAGGGGTCTGATAATAAAAATTTCCAGGAATAGAAGTTGAGAGCCCTTACCTCACCGAGGCCACCGCGGCTGACCTCTGGGGGCTTGTGGCAAAGAGCCTGGAGTGTGGGACGTGAGCTGAGAGGGGTGTGAGCCGCACAAATGGCACCTCTCTTCAGGGCTGGCCTCTCACTCCCTGCTGCGGACAGCTGGCCCCTAGGAATTGGTGACTTGGAAACCTGGCTGAGGGCTGTCTGGTTGGCCCTGGGAGAAACGGGACAGGAGAAGCAGCTGAGCTTCTTGAGGGAGGAAGCCGGAGCCCTGGTGCTGGGGCAGGATGCCCAGGAGACAGCACCCTTGAGAAATGCTGGCCTGAGCTATGGCCATGGGGGCTGTGGCCGTGGCTCTTCAGGCTTTTGGGTGAGACGCCCCCATGCTCCTAGCCCACTCACCTCGGACAGCCTGCCCCAAATTGCTCCCTTCCCTCTGTCAACACTTCCCCAAGACCTGAGAGCTTTTTCTGCTCAGGAGGGAAGGGCAGAAACCCCCCATTCCCTCCACCCATGTTAGAGAGGTGCACCCCTTGGAAAACACCATGTATCTTCACACTGGAGCCTGTTCACCAGCCTGCTCCGCACGTGGCACTTTGCCTCGTAGGTGGGGTTTGGATGAGCCTCTCTGTCTCACCGGGGAAAGGGGCTGGGTTGTCGGGCTGAGGGTCTCTGCAGTCTCGTGGCATGGTAGCTTGGTTATGGAGGCCAAGTTTCCATTGTTCCCTTGCCTCTAAGGTCATTGTGTTCAGGGCAGACTGAGCATAACTACACTGAGCCGTGTTGCCGGCCAGTGAGACACGCGGAGGCATCGATGGGTCCCCTGGGTCCTGCTCAGTCTGCTGAATGTGAGCTGCAGTGGGGCAGGTGCTGGGCCACCCTGGCTTCAGCCTGAAGAGCAAGAGCAGAGGTCATCAGTTAGAAGGTGGCCCCTCAGTCCTGTGGGCCCAGCTCGGCAGCTGGGAGGGGAGGGGAAGGAGAGGTGGAGGCAGCAGGGCTCCTTGGCCCTCCTCTGGGGGCATAACTGGGAGAAGCTGCAAAGCTTCGGCTTGTGACGTCATCTGGGCTGCAGTCCCGCGGCCCCTGGAGCAGCCTAGAAGGGATCCCACCCTGAAGTGGGGCTCTGGGAGGAGCAGGAGTCTGTGAGGGTGTGGCCAGATATGCTCAGCACTGCAGTGCTGGGTGGAAGGCTTCAGGGCCGTGTGGGGGCCCTGCTTGCCCCAAATAGGGGCAGCTGAGGCTAGGAGCCCACCCCCTTCCCCTAGCACGGCGGCCCAGGGACGGCCCTCAGCTGCCACTGGATGGTTTTAGGTGCCTCCACTCCAGGAGGCCTCTTTCCTTCCAAGCCAAGTGCATGCTCTCGAGCCCTCAGACCCAGTGGACATGCAAAGAGGGGTGGCCAGGAGATGGCTGTTTACAGGCTGCCCCAAAAGAAGGTGGAGAAATAGACCCCCAAACAAAGGGAGGCAGGGCTCTGGGAGGCAGGTAGGATGGGATGTAGCACGAGCATGTATGGCTCAGGACCCTCCATGCCTGAGTGCCTGCCCATGTTGATGCAGTCAGTTTCTTTAATACTTCACTGGCAGGACATGCTGAGCGCTGGAGTCTAGGTGGAGTCATGCAGCCTTCCTGGGTCCTCTCTTCTGCTTTGTTTGCATTTTTTGATCCTGCCAGCCTGTCAGCCTCTCAGCAGATACATCCTGGTTGATTTTGTGCCATGGACTATTCATAACGTGGCGCAGGGGAAGGAGCATGAAGTTGGAAAGACATGCCCCTTGGCCTGTTTACCAGCTGTGTGATGTGGGGTAAGTTACTTGACTACTCTGAGCCTTGGTTTCTGCCTCTTTAGGTTGAGGTTAGTAGTACCCACCTCTTGGGGGTTATTATGAGTAGTAAATGTATGTGAAGAATGTATCTCAGTGTTTGACAAGAGGCATTGAATTAACACTAACCCCGCCCCTGTGCCCCCTAACTCCAGCTTCCAGCAGTGATGGGGGAAAGGAGGCAGACAGAGGCAGCTGCTCTGGAAACAGAACAATACAGCGTGATAAACTGAACATAATACAACACGATAAACTCTCCAATGGAGCTGAGGACAAAAGACTCAAGACCAGAGCACCTGACTCTGCCTGGAGAAGCTGGGAAGGCTTCCCAGAGGAGGCAGCATCGTCAATGAGTTTTGCAGCATGACTAGGTGTTTGCTGAGGGTAAAGAAGGGCAAAAGTGCTTCAGGGAGGAGGAACCGAATGTGCCAAAGCTTGGGGCTGTGGCGAGGCCCGGCAGGTTCAGGCAGCGGGTCAGTGGGGAGCGACTGGAGGGAGGTGTGGCAGTCTGGTGGTCCTCAGCCGATTTGGAGGGGCTACAGCCAGACCGGGGAGTTTGCTGGTGCCCAAGAAGTGAAGAAACGTGCCTTCTCTTTTCAAGCAGAGGAGAGTCAGGATGGAATTTAGTTTGGGGAAATGCCTGTGGTAGCGAGGAGGAGGGTGGATAGAGGAGAGGCCAGAGGTCATAGGGCCATGTGGAGGCTGTTACTGTGGTCCCAGTGGGAGCCTGAGCTAAAGCAGCGGCTGTGGGGATGGAGAGGATCTGGGTCTGTCTTTGTGGCTTGCATTCATTCATTCACTCACCAACTTTTAATGAGCATCTGCTGTATGCAAGGCTGAAGGCAGGTGCTGGGGATACAGTGGTGACCCTCTAACGTGGGCCACACTCTGAGGGTGACACTGCAGAGATGTCTACTCCCAGGCTGGGCCGTGACCGTGGGCAGGGGCTTGCTGGGATAAGTTGCCCAGGGCCTCAGGCTCGGCACCAGCATTTCCTCCCCTTCCTGCTCAAGGCTGGGGCCCAGGGCCAGAGGGTGCAATTCCCCACGTGATCCCACCAACATGGACATTCTCCTGGGCTAAGAGGCAAAGGATGGTGGGTCTTTGTAGGGATGACTTGCCCACCTTGTGCCCCAGCTTGGCGTCCCTGCCCCTGTCTCTGTCTAAATACTCATCTCGCTGAGCATCATTGTCTGGCTATGCAGAAAGAATTACAGGGTCCTGCCTGCCTTTCTTGGGTTTAGATAATGGGGCTAAAAGCCAGCGAACAAAAGCGGAATGATTTCTTAAAGAGTGATGGAAGATCAAGCAACAACAACAAAAAGAAAGAAGCAAACGAAAATGAAAGAATATAGTGTATGCATATGAAGGATGTAGCTCAGTGTTCGACAAGTCGTCCAGGTTGGAGGATCTGCAGCCTGACCAAAGAAGCTTTGCTCAAACCACAAGGAGAAGCTTAACATTGTGGCCAGTGCACATGTGCTAACCCCATATGTGTCCCTGATTGGCACTGAGCTTCCCTTGGTGGGCTGCAGTGATGCTCTGTTCCATTCCATTCCATACGTGCGTGTTGACACGGCTGACTTGATGGCATGATTCCCTGGTGCATTGTCCCTGCTTCATTTCCAACAGGAGGCAGGTTGTCCTGAGGTTGGCATGTGGTGCCTGCAGTGCCTCTGCCAGCACAGCCTGAGACATCTGTCCAGACTGACTTAGCTGGGAAAGAGGGCAGGGGCATCCTTTATCCTCACTCTCAGTGACCAGAACGCTGACTGTTGCAACGCTGTTTGGCAGGACTCGGTGCAACCTGGGACCTTGTGGAGAAAAGGGTGGAGAGCAACGTAATAGGCTCTGGCTGGGACTGGGTTTCAGGCTCTCCCTGGAGCATCACCGAGTGGCTGTAGTTTTCTTACTTCGTTATTGCGGTAATACCTGGCCTTTACTGAATACTTTCTACGTACCAGGCACTGAGAGCAATGCTTTTGATCTATCTTTCTTTCTTTATCTTTTTATTTTTTTTTTTTTGAGATGGAGTCTTACTTGCCCTGTTGCCCAGGCTTGAGTGCAGTGGTGTGATCTCGGCTCACTGCAGGCTGTGCCTCCCAGGTTCAAGCGATTCTCCTGCCTCAGCCTATCGAGTGGATGGGATTACAGGCATGGGTCACCACGACTGGCTAAGTTTTGTATTTTTAGTAAAGACAGAGTTTCATCATGTGGGCCTGGCTGGTCTTAAACTCCTGACATCAGGTGATCCTCCCGTCTCAGCCTCCCAAAGTGCTGGGATTACAGGCATGAGCCATAGCACCTGGCCTGATATATATTTCATCTCGTTTAATGTGCATACCAGTCCCATCAGGCAGATACTTTTATTGTGCCCATTTTATAGATGGGAAATCTGAAGCCCAGCAAAGTTGGAACACTGGCTGTGGTCCCAAGCTCTGAGGCCAAAGCTGTGATGGGAACGACTTGGGTTGGGTCATCCCTGTGGACTCCTCCAGGAAGCCTGCCAGCCTTTCACTCCTCTGCCTGATTGAAGAGCTCTGGGCTTAAGGTCCCAGAGATGCTGTGAGAGAGTGAAGCAGGGACACCGAGTCTCCTCCCCAGGCCAAAGTGATTTATTCTTCCACAAAACAGCCACAGCAGCAGCTGCAGCTAAACATGCCTTGAACACTTGCTATAAGCTGGCACTGCAGTGCCTGATGCGTTTTCATATATTATCTCATTTAAACCTTGCAACCTTCATGTTTGGAAGAGGGACTGTTATTATTTTCATTGCATAGATGAGAAAACAGAAGCACAGGGGATCTAATAACTTCTCAGGGTCAGTTTTAGGATGCCAGTGAGTGAAAAATGTCCGTTGTTACCCATTCATCTTTTTGACTTAGGTGTCTGAGGAAGTGAGTTCAATGCAAACCTTACTGCCGGGCACCCAACCTGTCTTCCCATCCCTCCCCCAGTCACGAAAACAAACAAGATCTGCTGCTAGGGAGATTGTTGAGGTAAGGGAGACTGGAGAGCTGGCTCTGGGCTCTGCATGTGGTACCTGGGGTCTCTTTGCAGCCCTGGAAGTGCTTATCCCAGGGAGGACCTCCTTGAGTTGCCTTCAGCCCTGGCCTCAGCTGGAAACAGTTTGGGTTTCTGCCTTTCTCCTCTGTGTCTGCAAGTACAGCTGCGTCTACCCATTTCTCCATTCGTATGTCCAAGCACCTGATGCCCGGCCAGGCTTCCTCCCTCTTGGAGCCAACCTCACTGCTGCTAGGACTGGAGCATGGGTGTGTGCATAAACTGTGTTTAAGATCACAGGCACAGGTAGGTTCTGAGGCAGGTAGTCACTGCACAGGGGAAATGCCTATGCAAAGTAGCAACGCTTCATGTCTTCGTAGTTTAAAGAGATGCGGAAAAATATGTAAATATGCCATGCATTTATTTTTTTGCCAAATGATGCCTAAAACCTCTGCAAGCTGCTAAAAAACCTTGTCATGCCTGTGTCCACCTCTCTCTCACAATTCCATAAACTCAGCAAAGATGAAGCAGGAATTTGGTTAGTCTGTTGTCAGGGGAAGATTTTCTTCCCATGTACACATCAATTGCTAAAGATTTGAGAATTTAGGAAAAATAATGTCTTAGCCTCCGACAGGATTATATATTAATTGCAGCTGGCCACAGTTAGGCAGGCTGTAGAGGGAATTACACCAACAGGGCCTCTCGGATGATTATGGAAGGAGGGAAATATTTTTAGGGCTTGGTAACACGCATGCAGGAGCGCACACACATGCCAGCGCGCACACACACCCACCCATGCTGACACGCTCATTCACTTACTCTGCCCACGGACTTTATGCTATCAATAGATGCTCATGGATGCTATTTCTGGCCCGGCGTTCTGGATTTCTGTTCCTTCACGGAGCCTTGAGTCAGCAGTTCTGAGCCTCAGCGCCTGGTTTTTGCTGCCTGGCTCACAAATAGGGCAGCCCTGTGCCAGGTTCTGTGTCGACTGCTGCTGACAGGCGTGGGAAGAAATTCACTCCAGATGCTGCAGATTCACTCCAGGGCAGTCGCAGGTAGCTGCTCTCTCTGCTCACAATGAGGGAAGGACTGAGAGGCGTGGAGGTTCTGAATTTGCTGTCTCTACTTTCATCTCGGAGGTATCCCCACCATGGGACCACTGAGGGGAGCTCCTCACACCGCAGAGGCACAGACCTGCCCTTCTCAACCTGCTTCTCCAGTCTGACCTCGGAAATCAGCCTTGCTGTTGATTTTGGCATCTGGGAGACCCCATCTCTGTTTACACCCAAATGTTTTCCTTAAAAGGTCTTTTATTCCTAGTACAAAGTAGCCTCTAAAACCAGTGACTTTAAACTGTAGAGGAACTCAGTGGATTAACACATCAACATTCAAACCAAATGCAATATTAAACCTCTTTAAACAAGAACCAAAACATTTTTTTGTGGGGCTGACTGAATTTTCTGTTCCTCCTGGAAATAGTTTCCTTAGAAGAAAGTTGGAGAACACTGGTTATATGTTTGATCCTAGACAGATGCAGCCACCTGACTTAGGTGAGTGCATTGGCTCTTTTACCAGGTTTAGGATGGAAGGGGCTTTCTTTCTAAGTAGGAGCCTGAACTTTGGAGGTTGAGAGCTTATTTGGCCACGTGTCTGCTGTGGGCCACCCTCTTGATTTTTGCCTATGACCTTAAACCCAGTCTATAAAGGTAGTTGCAGGAGGGACATCTGGGTTATCCAAAGGAAATTGTTACCTGAGAAAGGCCACTTAAAATGAGTTCACTTAATATATCAACGTTTTGGCCGGGTGCAGTGGCATACACCTGAAATCCCAGCACTTTGGGAGGCCGTGGTGGGTGGATCATGAGGTCAAGAGATGGAGACCATCCTGGCCAACATGGTGAAACCCCGTCTCTACTAAAAATACAAAAATTAGCTGGCGTGGTGGTGGGTGCCTGTGGTCCCGGTTACTCGGGAGGCTGAGGTAGGAGAATCACTTGAACCTGGGAGGGGGAGGCTGCAGTGAGCCGAGAGGGCACCACTGCACTCTGGCCTAGCACAGAGTAAGACTCAGTCTCAAAAGAATAATAATAAGGATTAATAAATTGAAGTTTTATGGTTAATAGTGAGAAGAATGTTTAAGATTTCACCCGAAAAAGAAATGAAAAATTACAAAAATGATTTTATTTTATATTTAACAAAATGTAGACTTTAATGGTAACCATACATTAATTGCTTAGAATGAACAAGGGATTTGAGTGTATTTTTGCCAGGTTTTCAAAGCTGCATATTCTTCACTTCACACCGGACTTCTGCAGCTTACACAACAGGGTCACTTTTTCATAAACAGTTCTGAGGGCTTCTCCTGGTTCTTTGATCTTCACAGTCTCTCTTTGAAGACACCTTCTGTCCTCATGCTGGCTGACTTTTTCTTCTTCAGTTGCTCACAGGTCTGACTGTGCCAGCTGCCCTTTCTTACAGCTTTGGGTGGGTTTCGAGTAATTCTCTGCTATCATTTTGACTCCATGACATCCTCCTTCTCCTTCCAGGTTTGCAGTTTTGCTTCCTGGTTGTTGGCATTGTATATTTGCCCCTTCTAGCAGCAAGAGACTGCCAGAGACTAGACTTGTGAAGATATCACGGGGCATGGTGGCTCACATCTGTAGTCCCAGTACTTTGGGAGGACAAGGTGGGTGGATCACTTGAGCTCAGGAATTCGAGACCAGCTTCGGCAACATAGCGAGACCACATCTCTACAAAAACTACAAAAAATTAGCCCAGCATGGTGGCACATGCCTGTGGTCCCAGCTACTCAGGAAACTAAGGCGGGAGGATCGCTTGAGCCCAGGAGGCTGAGGCTGCAGTGAGCTGAGACTGCACCATTGCACTCCAGCCTGGGTGACAGAGTGAGACCCTGTCTCAAATAAAATAGACTTGTGAAGACAGGAGGAGCATGTGAGGGAAGATCAAGTCTATAAGTGGTTGCTCTGTTGATGACGTCCTAATACTGCCCTTTGCATTCTCTTATGTAACCTTGTTGCCATGGAAATTTGAGTGGTGGGGACCCTCAGTGCAGGATGGGGCAACTAGAAATGCATCCCTGGGAACTTTGTCATTTCTGGATTTTGTTGATTGTCAGGGGAGCTGAGGAGCCCCTGCAGTGGGTGCTGACGTAGCTCTATGGAATGGAATAGTACATTGGTGAGAGGGCATTGCTGAAGGCATCAGCCACCATATACATACAGTCATCTGATAAAGGGCTTATGGGAGAACGCAGGTTGAGAAAGTCACAACAGAAGCTGCTTACCCAGGGGATGGTCTTTTTTTTCACTTGTTGGATTTTATGAATCAGGTAACTGATCATAGCTGTTGCCCTTTTTGCTTTAGCTGTTGGGAAGCTTGGAGCCAGACTCGCAGCCCACCCCAGCAAGGGCTTAGGTCAGGACTTCCAGGCTCACCTCACTCCTTCTGGCTTTTACCCACCTTTTCTTCCTATATTTTCTTTGTTCTCTTGAATTGTGAGCTTAAATCCTTTTGACATTAGGTAGGGTATATTCTCTCAAAAGAGTGTCTCCTACCATTTCCATCTCAAAAGAGCTGAAATATCAAGCCAGCAATGGCACGTTTAAAATAAAGAGAGACAGCTGAATTAATTTGGTAAAGAAAGATTTTGAGGATCTTATTCAGTATTTTTGAACATGGTATTTGTGTTACTGATTTTTTTTTCATGTGTGATGAGAATTCTTAACCATAACAGCTCTCCTATAGCCCTGAGATTTTGGGGACTGGGCTCCCTTCCTCCTTCCCTCCTTTCTTCCTGCCTTCCTCTAGGAATCAAAGATTACAATTATGTTCTCAATCCTTAATTTAAACATAAAAGTGAATCTTGACTGGGCGTGAAATTACAGGTGGCTCACACTTGTAATCCCAGCACTTTGGAAGGCTGAGGTGGGTGGATCACTTGAGGCCAGGAATTCAAGACCAGCCTGGGCAACATGGCGAAACCCATCTCGACTAAAAATACAAAAATTAGCCGGGTGTGGTGGTGTGCACCTGTGGTCTTAGCTACTTAGGAGTCTGAGACACGAGAATCTCTTGAACCCGGGAGGCAGAGATGTCAGTGAGCCAGGATCATAGCACTGCACTCCAGCCTGGGCGATGGAGGAAGACTCTGTCTCAAAAAAACCCAAAAAACAAAAGTGAGTCTCATCTCTCTTTACTGACTTCTTTTCTAGCACATTTTGGGTTACCTCCTTAGGTCTAATAGTAAAATCCCCAGCCCCTCTGCTTCTGTCATAACTGAATCCACAGGGTTTTTTCCCCCTGAAGTCACCTGTAGAGCTGTCCTTGCTTGTGAACAACTTTGAACAGTCTCAGGTATAAATATGGTGAAGGTGGTAAGAAAGAGATGCAGTAAATAGATCAGCCCTTTGCAAGGAGAGAACAAGAGAACCTTCTGGAAAAGATGGGGCTTCACCGGAGCTTGTGCTTAAGCCCAAGAAACCACTCAGATACCCAAAGGTGAGCACGTGAGATTTCATGCTGGCACATAAGAGGTTAACAGAATATCTCTACCGCTGGAAATAAACAAATGCAACCATCTTCTGCCTTTTCTCTATTCAGCATAAAACAGAGGGCTTTTGCCAGGACTTTCTCCCCATCCTCTGAGGTCTCCTGCAGCATGATGGGGCTCTGGCTATGCCTGGGGCACCCTGCATGGCTGGAGAGCAGAGATGCCAGACACAGATACACCTGAGACTCCAACACAGCAAGACAGCGCCAAGGCATACCCCTGCAGGCAGTCGAGGGAGTGGGAAGAGAGAAGTCTGGGGCTGGCATGGAGCAGACCCCTCTGGGGTCATGGGGGAGCTCGGATGTGACTTTCTGGAGGAATTGAGAGGGATGGAGAAGTTGAGGAGGGGGCAGCTTCTCAGCAGTGATCCCACAGTGAGGACCTTGCCATGCTCCAATGCCAGATCAAAGCCAGGAGGCCCAGTTGGGACTTTCTTGCAAAGGCAATGGACAACTTTTGGAACGAGACTGAGTGATGTGGAAGTGTGTCCCCAAAGCCCAGGAAAGAGCGTCCATGGGGGGACTGTGATACCTGAGTGGCAAAAGCCCAGCACCACACCATTCTCACCTGAGCCCAGGCGCTGTCCCTGCTCACAGGTCCCCTGCTCACATGGATGTGTGGGTGCTGCATTCTGGGCACACAGCTTCCCAGCCCTTTGAATTTTCGGCAAGGCCGAGAGCGTACCTAGCTCAGTGCAGAGCTCGGGCATTCAGGCACTTCTGGGTGCAGAGTTGTGTGACATGGGGGTGGACGTGCGGGGCCTCAGATGGAGGAACAAGGTAACACTCAGAGAGAGCCCAGCGCTGGTCTCAAACTCAGCTCCCTGAAGAAAAGTCCCTGGGGTTTTGTTCAGCCTCCCTCCACTCCCCACCATGGTGTCGTGGGTGGTGGTGAAGAGCGGGGCTTGGAGGAGCCCGTTCTCCATCTGTGTTTACATTCCTAGCTCCTCCAGATGGGTTTTTCTGTGATCTGACCTACTTTCCCTAGTGTGTGTGCTCAGGCTAATTAGCAGCTCGGGGTCCACTGGTAGTGTTTGGAGAGTCCGCTGCTATGGCAACTGGAGACTCCCTGAAGCCAGAGGCAAAGGTGCAGCCACTCACGTTTGTTTTCCTTGGGGTGTCAGAGGTGCTTCAAACGACTTGCAGTTTCTGACCATGGCTCAGTCCCTTGAACCCCTGTGGGAGTGAAGAGGCTGCACTACGCAGTTTACCTTTTGGCTGTAGGGATTTACCGGGTTTGCTGATCTTTCTGGTAGGTGTCATTAAGTAATGTGAGAATAAGCTGGCTCTTCATTTATAGGCCAGGTACATAATAGGTGGATTAATATATGCTGAATCGCTTTTTAGAAATGATGGATGCATTCCTTGATCTCCCCAGGTTTCTAGGGTGTCTTTTGGGATGTCTGTAGGAAGGTTTGCAGTGGAGCCTGTCTAAGTGGGCTTAGCCTGTCTTCTGGGGCTTAGAATATGCGGACTGTGGTCTAAAGGCCCCCGGGGGCTGTTTGAGTTCAGGGTCTCATTAGGCCCATGCCTAGGAGTGGTGGGGTTCCCTAGGTGGCCTAAATAGAGAACATTGATTTCTTCCAGTTCTAGAGGCTGGAAATCTGAGATCAGGGTGCCAGTATGGGTGGGTTCTTGATGAAGGCTCTCTTCCTGGCTTGCAAATGGCCACCTTTTTGCCTCACACAGCAGAGAAGGAGGGTGGGGGGAATCTCGTGTCCCTTTCTCTTTTTATACTGGTTTCATCTCATCGTGAGGGGAGCCTTACGATGTAATCTAATTTTAATTACCTCCCAAAAGCCCCACCTCCAAATACCATCCCACTAGGGATTAGGGCTTCAACACATAAATTTGGGAGGGAGGCACAAGCATTCAGTCCATAGCACAGCCCTTTTCCTCTCTGA
This sequence comes from Cebus imitator, assembly GCF_001604975.1. Lineage (NCBI taxonomy): Eukaryota > Metazoa > Chordata > Mammalia > Primates > Cebidae > Cebus > Cebus imitator. The sequence goes on from NW_016107711.1 coordinate 1,732,173, forward strand.
TCATCCTCCCTCCTCATTTTCTTCAGCTTTGCATGTTCTGTAGGCTGAGTTACTAGATCACCAGCTTTGTTTTAAATTGTTTGTAAAGTCAGCATCAAAAGGTCTTCCATGAGGGTCTGAGACTCTTCCATAAATACTTTACATGAACTAATACATGGGTTTTAGTTGCATCAACTGCAATGGTGCCCACATTCAATTCGATTTCTCTCCTGTTTTTTTTTTTTAAAGACAGGCTCTCACTCTGTCGCCCAGGCTGGAGCGCAGTGGCATGATCATGGCTCACTGCAGTCTCCACCTGCTGGGCTCAAGCACATCAGTCTCCTGAGTAGCTGGGACCACAGTTGTGCACTACCACACCAGTTAATTTTGTTGTTGTGGTTTTTTTTTTTTTGTATAGACAAGGTCTCATTATGTTGCCCAGGCTGGTCTTGAACTCCTGGGTTCAAGCAGTCCTCCCATCTCAGCCTCCCAAAGTGCTGGGATTACAGGCAAGAGCCACGGTGCCCAGCCTCTCTCCTGGTTCTTGATTGTGTTTTTCACACCAGTGGGATGGTGTTGTCCCACTAAGTAATATGCCCTGTCACTATGTCATAACTTTTCAGTTGTTGGGATTCTACGTAAAAGCGCTTCACTTAAATGCTGCATTAATTTCCTTTATGGTACTATACTTAGGGGAAATTTTTTTTCTTTTAAAGAAGAATCCTGGTCCTAGGCATTCATAGATGGCATTTAATTTAGTTTTTCCAGTGCCCTTGCAAAATAGATGCTTTTCCTCTTTTGCCAGCTGAGGAAGTAAGGTTCAGTATGGTTAAACAGTCGGCCCAGGCCACACAGCTAATGAGGGAGAAGTCAGGATTTGAGCTCTGGTCTCATTTCAAAGCCCTATTTTGTTATTGCAGCAGAACCTCTACCTACTAAGGGTAAGGACCCTTAGATGGCCTTGTGCTTTTGCATATCATCTGAAAAACATTGTTGTTTCTTTGTTTTTTGAGACAGAGTCTCGCTCTGTCACCCAGGCTGGAGTGCAGTGGCGTGATCTTGGCTCACTGCAATCTCTGCCTCCCGGGTTCAAGCGATTCCCCTGCCTCAGCCTCCCGAGTAGCTGAGACTATAGGCGCATGCCACCACGCTCGGCTAACTTTTTGTATTTTTAGTAGAGATGGGGATTCACCATGTTAGGATGGTCTCAATCTCCGGACCTTGTGATCTGCCTGACTCGGCCTCCCAAAGTGCTGAGATTACAGTTGTGAGCCACTGCACCTGGCTGGCAGATGATTTCTGATTGTGGTTCCTCATTTTTCCCCCATGTATTTTCTGAGTACCAGGCTTGGCTGAAGGCCAGCCCCTAGGTGCCCAGGGAAAGGGCCACTTTTCTCAAAACAGCAGGAGCCCAGGTTAGAGCTCCCAGAAGTTTCAGCTCCACATGGTACGCTTCTTTGGGCCCTCACCTGCATATGGAGCCCAAGAGGTCTGTTTTCTGACAGAGAAACAAACCCCCAGGGTGCTGAGAATGGCAACACGATGAACAGGTTGCAGGATCCATGCCACCAAGTGACACCCAGTGCTGACAGTGAGTGACGGCTTCCTCGGGAGGTGCTTTCCAGAGCACGCCTCGTCACACCACCCCTGACAGCCACCTTCCCTGCAAGATTGACATAATCATTAGCTGTTTTCATATAAATGCAAAAGTAAACCTTCTCAATGTTTCCTGGAAATTTCATGTTGTTACATCCCAGAAAGCGATGTTGATCGCCTGGCGTTCTGTTTGACACTGATACTGAATAGCAGCAGTGGAAAGTCAGTCCTGGTGAAGCTCTGGAACGACCTGACCTCAAGTGGCAGTCTCAAAAGAGCCCGTCCAAACGTCCATCGCCTTGTCGTTAGAAAACAGTGCACTGGAGGCAATTTTAAAATGCTTTGAACAATTTAGTTGTTACTTTCTTTTGCTTTTGGCCACAGTTTAGATACTTTTTAGGCTCACCACCCTGTGGGTGAAGAAAAGCTGGGAAAACGTGGAAGAGTCTTCCACTTACCCATCAGAGATTCATTTGAATCCGGTTATGAATCTCGGCTGGGAGCGCAGGAAGCGGGTGCGTTGGATGTAGAGCAAGAGGGGACAGTGGGGTTCCCAGGTGTGCCCCAAATCTCCTGCACCTATACAGAGATGAACTCTTTTTCCAGCAGTCGTCAGTGAGGAGGCTCAGGAGATCGAGCCTTGAGGGTCTCGCAGCAAGCCACGGTCCAGGGACGGGGATTTGCTGCTGATGGGGTTGGGCGTTGGGAGCTTGGTGATGGGATGTCACGGACATTCCTACAGTCCCAGCACGTGTTTAGAATCCCAGAGCTGAGCTGATGCATGTAACAGAGAACTGCCTTTGCCCTGTGCACGCATCCTGCGTTAGGGGCCTGCATTGGGCGGCTCAGCTTGCTGGGCCTCTGCTTGTTTAGGGTGAGCCTCTGCACAGGGCTTGGCTTTGTGGAGCTCACCTGGTGGCCAGACATGGTGTTGCAGCCCCAGTCCGCTCGCAGGCCCAGTACCTTTTGCTCCCGAGCTTGCCCCAGCTCCTGCACGCTGTGCGGTGCAAAGGCCCTTGGAGGCCAGGCCCGGGCTGGCTGTGAGGGGAGAGCCAGGTGCCGCAGCTCTCCCTGCTACAGGCCTCCGCTGCCTGCAGAGCCCGGGCCCTGAAGGAGGCAGAAGCCGCCTTGGAGAAGGGCGCACGCCTCTCCTCCCAGCGTCGCTCCCGCGGCCCGCTGCAGCCTGTTTACCTGTTCTGCAGCCGCCCCCGGTCCTGGGCCGGGAGAGACCATTTCCTCCTGGCAGGGATGAGCCAGCAGGGCTGAGACCCCCCCCACTCTCGGTGGTCAGCCCGCCCGGCCACCACGCCCCTCCTTTCTGGGGCCCCAGCTCCCGGCCTGCGGCTCATTTGCATTTCAAAGCCACACAATGCGGGCGGTCCCGGGGAGGCGGGAGGGGCTGGGGCAGAGGGAGGGTCTTCGCCTCCCCACCCCCAGCCCCGTTTCCGGAGCCCGCGGTGGAGCTTTGTGAAGATGCTGGCGTTGGGGCTGCTCGGCGATGATGACATCATCGTGTCACACACAGGAGCCGGCTGCCAGGGGGTTTAAGAGACGAGCCTTTCGGACCACACGGGCGCTCACGCTCACACCCGCACGCCCCGGGCAGAGTCGCGCACGCCGGCCACACTCGGGCGCGCGCCCGCCACACTCGCGCGCACACACATCCGCGGCGCTCGCCCCCCGGGCCCCGGCTCGGGCCGCGAGTCGCAGCTCCCCGCCGCCGCCGCCGCCGCCGCCGCCACCGCTGCCGCCACGGATGCCCGCAGCCGCTCCCGTCTGCAGTGCAGCAACCCCGGCCGCCGGCCGGCCCGCCCCGGCTCCCGGCTGCAGGAATCGCGCCAGGACGCTGGCCCCGCTCGCGGCTAGCTTGCACGCCAGGGCACAGCGAGGATGGGAGGGTCGCAGTCCCTGCAGCCAGCCCCAGCCAGCGACCTGAACCTGGAGGCTTCCGAGGCAATGTAAGTGCTCCGCCCGGGCTGCCCCAGGCTTCCTGGGGGGAAGGAGAGGATGCCCGGGCTTTGTTAGTGTCGCCTTTCCTGATGCCTGTGCATCCTGGAGCCCAGGCTGGCCTGGGGTTCTCTGCAGCCTTGCAAGGCTTTACCTGGTGGCTGCTCTGGGAGGAGCATCTGGCAGCCCCAAGTGACTGCTGTGGGCAGAAACGATTCCCTGGAATTCGGTTTTGGGCGCTCAGCCGCGGGTGCATGGCTGGGGGCTTCTCCTGCCGTCGGCATCTTTCCTCTGCACCCCCGGCACAGTGGTATTTCCTGCAAGGGAACAGCCAGGCATCAGCAACTGCCTCCTCCTAGGAAGAACCCATGAGCGTGGCAGCTCCGTGCCCGGGGAGACAGCCCAGTTTCCGGGCCGGCAGCCGCGCGTGTGGCCGGGCAGATGCGTGGTGCGCTCTGGTGGACGTTCCGTCCGGTTAGCCTAAGCATCATCCACATACTCACTCTCTGGTGAACACTCGAGGACAAGGCCGCTTGCTATTATTAGTGAAGACGGCAGAACCGTCTTGTCATTGGTGGAGGCAGTGCTTGACTGTGCATCGATCCAGGAATCCGATCTTTTCTCTCAACCACAGAGCTAATGTGCTCAGAAGTGGCCTTTATCCTGGTTGAGTGTTTATTAGAATACACGTGTCTGTTATGGTTGTCCCCAGGCATGTTTGGACGATGGGGCTTAGTGAATGGGTCTACCTGACGGGTCGCATTTCAGCCACTCAGGCTTGTATCCAAAGTGGACCTCCCAGCCTCACCTGTCTCCACCCCCTTTTCCAGGGAGAAGACTGTGTTTCAGAGAAGAGTATTCTCTGGAGACTTGGGGGTGGGGGTAGTAAAGTGGTGGGTTCTTGAGAGTCATTCATGTGTAGATTAAAAGATGGTAGGGATTGGTCTGTGTGTGTAGGAGGAACGGAGCCCCATGGGGGGCTTCCTCACGGGTCCCCACCCCTGGGCTTCAGTGAGGAGCTGGCTTGGCTTGGCGATGTAATGCTAGGCTAAGCCTTGTGGTTTTCTGCGCCCCAGCTCTTAGCAGGGAATCATTCTTCAGAGCAGGTGTGCACCCATCATTTGTCTTCATCCCTGTAGCTTCAGAAGGCATCGTCTTACAATGGAGGTGCATCGTGTTTGAGGGTTTTCTTTTTACGTGTCATGATCCTTGTGCGGCGCCTGCCTTGTTTCTCTCGCACATGTAGTATTGCTAGGTGCATGGAAATACACCTCGAGTCTAGGCAGAAAAGAACAATTTTAACCTATATTTTGCAAGTCTCTGTACTGGAGTTGAGTTAATCAGTGACAGGCACTGGCTAGCTTTCACGGCTCAGACCTATCTAGTAAAGCGCTTAGGAAACAGAAGGGACAATGTGACGGTACGTTTGGGAAAATGTGCTCCTCAGTCATTGGAAATTCAGCTCACCAGTCCCCAGTGTCCCCGCCCTCTTTCTCAGCTGAGTTAATAAATGATCACTATTCTGTCAGGTGAGGGCTGAGTTTAGCGAGCTTCTGTTAGGGAGCTATGCCTTTTTGGATAAGGTCCCTTAAGATTCTGTCCATTGGGAAAGTGGTGTTTAAATAAAATTTCATGCTGAATGGCCACATGGTGATGGAAGCTGCTTATCAAATATTTTCACAGTTGAGTTGGTCCATATGCACCCGCCTGAGGCTTCTCTCCCTAGAACTGCTGCATCTGAAATGTCTCTAAATATAGATCTTTAAGATAGTATATTCACTCATTCACAAAATCCCACCCTCCAGCCCCTAACATTTTTGTTCTAAAAAAATGAAGAGAGCGGAAGTGTTTGGGGCCAGTGCCATTGCTAGCATCTGTCCTCTTCAAAACCCGTCTCTGCTCTCTGAATAACTGGGGCTTATTTTTCTACTACAGATGTGCTCTTTTCCAGTCTAGAGGTTTTAAAAATATGTATATTCGGAGAGCGCCTCTTTTCTGCCCAGGCACAGGTCTTTCTTGGTAGCATGTATTGCTGTGCAGCTGAAAATGCATGCACATGAATAATACACGAAACAGAAACAGGGTGTGGGGTCCGTGGTAGGAAGGAGCTGGCATTGTAAGATGATGCCGTCAGGGCTGCTGGGACACAGACAAACAGGGTGTGCACCTGGTGAGGGGGACGGCCCCTGACAACCCCCGAATCTAGAGTGAATATTTCTCTTTTTCTCTGCTGGTTCCCTGTGAAAGACTGGCTTCAGGAGGGTCAGGGCATAAGAGTGAAATCAAAAGAGGATTTGGATGTGACTGAAGAATTCTTTTTTAAATTCTTTAGCTTTAAGATTTATTTCTGGCCAGGCGAGGTGGCTCACGCCTGTAATCCAGCGCTTTGGGAGGCCGAGGCGGGTGGATCACCTGAGGTCGGGAGTTTGAGACCAGCCTGACCAACATGGAGAAACCCTGTCTCTACTAAAAATACAGAATTAGCCAGAGTGGTGGCACATGTCTGTAATCCCAGCTACTCGGGGGGCTGAGGCAGGAGAATCACTTGAACCTGGGAGGAAGACATTTCGATGAGCCTAGATCGCGCCATTGCACTCCAGCCTGGGCAAAAAGAGCAAAACTTCGTCTCAAAAAAAAAAAATAAATAAATAAAAGATATCTTTCCTTCCAATTGCAGGTTTAGGGTGCCTTTGGGCAGCTTTTGTAGCTCCAGCTAACAGCAGGAGAGCATTGGGGTAGGGAGGGAGCGAGTCTTGTATCTCCCTTTTGAGAACTGAAGCATCAAGATTGGAGCAGCAGAAGTCCTGTGGGACTGGGGATTGAAGCCTGAGGATGAAGGTGCAAGTGGTGACCAGTCCCTTGATATCCCCAGGGTGGGCCACGCACTTCAGCAGCAGCTTCCCAAAGGTGCTTGTTGGAAACACAGAGCCTTAGACCGCACCCCAGACCAGCTGAATCAGAATCTCCATTTCAACCAGGGACTTGTAAAGATGCCCAGGTGATTTGTAGGCATCTCAAAACTTGAGAAGCCATGAGCTCCATGAGCTAGTTCAGTCTTCCCGCCATCCTGTCCATGAGAAACAGCTGGCCACTTATCTTACTGCTCCTTTCCTATCTGGCAAAGAAGTTCCTGTAGCAACAGTGGCCATTTGTTTCTAAATAGAATATTGGGAGGCAAGGGGAGGGAGAATTCTCCCACAGAAAGCACTTATTTCTCCTTATGGATGGCAGGAGACACAGGAAAGGGACAGGAGGTACTTGAGTAAATGTGGTCTGCAGCGATTGATCAGACCTGCTGTTCATCCCTTGCTTCCGTGGCAGCCCCATGTGGTGCGGCTTCTGCTAAGTGCGGCAGCATTAAGTACTTTGTCCTTTGTGTAGTTGGAGACCCCTGTTGCAGGGGTTCCCTCAGCTTCCACCGAATCCCCACACCCTAGCCACTGAAAACCATCCATCAGTCAGCCTGCCCTGACTGTTGCCCTGCTCTCAAAGTAAGCACGTGCCCTGGCTTTGAAAACAAATCACAAATACGGAAACCCATACCTCTGTAGACCCGTGGATCAAAGTAGAGAGGCCAGGGTGGGTGGGAGAGAAATGATGAAGGAGGAAGCAACAGGCTCTGTGATTGATGAGATGGGGGAGGGAAGAGAAGAGACAGTGGCAAGTACAAAGTGGAAGTTTCATATCCTGGTAACTAAGAGAAAGAAGTGGCATTGGCCAAGACAGACAAGGATACTGGATTGGGAGCTAGTTTGGGGAAGTTGATGAGTTTGGGCTGAGATTTCAGAAGTGAGTGGGATCAGACGTAGCTGGAGAGAGGCCAGGCAAAAGAGGGATCTTGGGTATCACCGCAGTAGGTGGAGTGCTTGGAGCTTTCCATGCATCTGTGGTTAGAAGTGGGGTTCTGGCCCCTTCCCTCATGTGGTTCCTCACCTTCTCTTTGGGAGCAGTAGAGAGTCTGATGACTCTGATCCTGCCCCTCCTGCCTCGCAGGGTTTTTCAGAGGTGAGATGCCACATCTGTAAAGACTCTGAGAAGACATAAGTGCCATAAAACTTCAAAAGAGGAAATGCCCTGTACCTGAAATTGCCAGCCTGTCAGCCACTCAGAAGGTCAGGAATGGCCACTGGGGCTCTGAGCAGGAATCTTTCTTTAGCCCTCATTAGATCTTTCTCTTTTTTCTTTTTCTTTTCTTTCTTTTTCCTTCCTTCCCCCCTCCCCTCCCCTCTCCTCCCCTCCCTTCCTCTCTCCTCCCCTCCCTCCCCTTCCCTTCCCTTCTTCCCTCCCTCCCTTCCTCTTTTTCTTTCTCTCTCTTTTCTTTTTCTTTTTTTTGAGACTGGGCCTCACTCACTCTGTTTCCCAGGCTCATATGTGACAGTGTGATCTCGGCTCACTGCAGCCTTGACCTTCCAAACTCAAGCGATTTTTCCATGTCATCCTGTCAAGTAGCTGGGACTATCGGCACACACCTCTATGTCCTGATAATTTTTTTCTGAGACGGAGCCTTACATTGTTTCCCAGTGCAGTGGCGCAATCTCGGCTCACTGCAATCTCCCCCTCCTGGATTCAAGCAATTCTCCTTCCTCAGCCTCCCCGGTAGCTGAGACTTTAGGCATGTGCCACCACGCCTAGCTAATTTTTTTGTATTTTTAGTGGAGATGGGGTTTCACCATGTTGGCCAGGATTGTCTCGATCTCCTGACCTCGTGATTGGCCCGCCTCGGCCTCCCAAAGTGCTCGTATTGCAGATGTGAGCCACTATGCCTGGCCACTTTTTTTTTAATAATTTTTTTTTTTGTAAAGACGGGGCCTTGCTATGTGGCCCAGGCTGGTCTTGAACTCCTGGATTCAAGTGAGCCATCCGCTTCAGCCTCCCAAAGTGTTGGGATTACAGGCATGAGCCAGTGCACGAGCCATAGCTCTTTTTCATGGCCTTGTTTCTTGGGGCAACCCTTGGTTAAATCCTTTAGCTTAAATGACAGGGTTCCTAATATGAGTTGTAGCCAGTTCCTGAGTTCCCAGAGGCAGATTTTACTTTGGATATTAATGTTGGACACAATTAGAGTTTTTTTTCCCCCCCTAAAATAGAATAAGCTGCCGAATTATCTGTAGAGTGTGAGGGGGAGATTGTGTCCCAAAGAAAGCTTGGCTGTATTTTTCCCTGCCATCATTCCTCGATATCACCAGCATGGCCCTGTGTCCATGTTCACAAGGATCCTGGGCCTTCACTGTCTTCTCTGTGGGATTTGCCTGGAAGCTTTCTCCTAGGTAGGCTGAAGGCAAATGTATTCCAAGGCCCTCCAGGTAGCTACCAATCATCCAAGGGGCCGTGCCGTGCTGGGGAGCCTGGGACGAGGTACCCTGTGGAGGATAGGGTAAGCAGCTAGGACTCGGATACTGACTGAGTGTGGCACTGCAGAGGAACATCAGATCAAGGCCGATGGATTCTGGGTCACTCTTCTCCATCGACCCTCCCATTCCCATCCCTGTGTTTCTTTCCACTATCTACAGCCTGTTTCTGTGGCTAGATTTCTGGTTGCCTAGGAAACAGCTTTATCCTGAAACATGATTGGCTGCTCTTGCCAAATGGATTACCCAAGCCAGGGCAGTGTTCTGGGGTAAGCAAGCGATGCTGAGCAATTCTATTTCTTCCCTTTAAGATTAATGAGGAGGACTTAGGCATCGTAAGCAATTGTTCTGTGAAAACCAATTGTTCACGGACTGACGCTTTTGTGTCAGGTTGGCCAGGGGTTTAGGGGAGATTCATTGACCACAGGGAACTGACTGAGTCAGAACTGCTCACACACATCTATCCTGCGTTGGAAGCAGTAGCTCAGATGACATTTGTTCTGTTTATATTTACAAATTCACTTCAACAGTTGTTTCGGGAGTGCAGGTGTGTGCTGATTGCCATTGCCAAATATGGAAAGAGCTGGATGCTGCAGTGTTGAAGTCAGGAGTGAAAAGCCGGCTGAGCAGGCTCAGATTCAGCAGAAACTTGTGTGTCGTGACCGTGTGCTAGGTTTTTTCAGTATATAAATAGCTATATCCCTGGGTCCTGCAAGGTGGGTGACTTTTATAGCTAAGGAAGCTGAGTCGCCTGGCTGGTTTGAATTAAGGGGTCAGCACACTTTCTGTAAAAGACCTCATAGTACATGTTTTTGGTTTTCTGGGCCATTCAGTCTTTGTGCAACGTCTCTGCTGTTACATTTCTAATGCAGCCAGAGACAACCTGTAATCCATATTCCAGTGGAGTTTTAGTTCTAAAAACAGGCTGCAGGTTGTAGTTTGCTGATTCCTGGTTATACAGATGATTGATTGGTACAGGGATCTCAGACTTATGTCCCCTTTGGCCTGGGCAATGTTTGTTTTCTGTTCTCTCTCTTTCTCTCTCTCTCTCTCTGACATCTCATTTATGCTCATAGATTTAAATAATATGTGCTGATAATGCCCCAACTTATATCCTTCCCTCTCATCTGAGCACTGTACTTTCCCCCTTTTTTTTTTCTTGAGACAGGATCTCGCTCTGTCACTAGTGGCACAATCATGGCTCACTGCAGCCTTCACCTCCCAGGCTCAAGTGATCCTCCTGCCTCTGCCTCCCAGGCAGCTGGGAATATAGGTGCATGCCACCATGCCTGGCTACTTTTTAAATGTTTTGTAGAAATGGGGCCTCCCTATATTGCCCAAGCTGGTCTTGAACTCCTGGGCTCAAGTGATCCTCCTGCCTTGGCCTCCCAAAGTGCTAGGATTACAGGCGTGAGCCACCATGCCTGGCCTTAATTCAACTGTGTACTTAATTTCTCCTCTTGGATTCCTCCTGGATAGCTCAGGCTTAACATGTCCAACGTAGAACTCTGATGTCCATCTTCCTCTTAAAAACAAAAACAAATGTACAAACGAACCCTGCCCCACCCCCCTCTTCCTCATGTTGACACCTGGCACCTTATCCACCCAGGTGCTCAAACAAGAAACCTGATCATCAAGTCTTTTTTTCTGAGACAGAGTTTCACTCTCTTGCCCAGGCTGGAGTGCACTGGCGTGATCTCAGCCACTGTCTCTCGGGTCCAAGTGATTCTCCTGCCTCAGCCTCCCAAGTAGCTGGGATTACAGGCACATGCCACTATGCCTGGCTAATTCTTGTATTTTTAGTAGAGACGGGGTTTCACCATGTTAGCCAGGCTGGTCTCAAACTCCTGACCTGAAATGATCTGCCCACCTCAGCCTCCCAAAGTGCTGGGACGCCACCATGCCTGACCCACGATAATTAAACCTTATCTTCACCTTTTCCCTCACCTCTCTTCTTTCTAGAACAGTCCAGGTCATTGGCCTTCCGTGGTTAAAACCTGTATCTGCTTCCCATTGCATTTAGTCTAAAATCCTAACCCCTTGCTAGCGCCTCCAGGCCCTGCCATCTGGCTGCCGCCCCTCTTCCTCCCGCCTGATGTTTGCCAGGACTCTGGTCGCCTGTCAGTTCTTTGAACACACAACGCTGTCCTGCCTCCGAGACTTAGCATGCTCCGTCCACTCCCCTCCGCAGGCATCTTCTGCTCTGTCTCTTGGCTGGTCTCTTTTTTCCTGCCTTTATCTCCTTCCACCCAAGGAACTGGCTGGCTGGGTAGACCAGGCATCCGCGGCATGGCCGTGAGCAGTAGATTACCTTTGTTTCTGCATTTGTAGCCCTGACAAAGGAAAGGAATGCATGGACCGGGAAGGTGGGTCTTTTGTGGAGTGCGCCCCCCCCCCCCCCGGCTGTATGACAAATAATAAATGACCAGTGGGGGTGGTGGGCCCCCCACAGGGTTGGTACCTGCCCGCCCTCCTTATTTAGAAGGACACCCTTTTCCTCTGCTTTCTCCTTAAATGGAAGTGGATGGATGCAGCTCTTCTTGCCTAAAACAGAAGTCTCAGGCTCTGGGCAGAACGGTGGGGACCAAGATAAGGGGTGGAGGCAGGGTGGTGGCGGCCTCTCTGCTCAGGGTTTCCCGGAGCCCTGCTGTCAGGCAGGTCACAGTGGCTCTGCGTCCTTATGGGGGAGAGAACTCAGGCCAGCTGCTGGCAAGTTCACCATCAACATTCCAGCTTCACTTACTCCAAGGTGTTTGTGGCGTTCCAGAGTCTGAGGATTTTAGAACTGGAAACATGAGGATTTTAGAATCACAGAGGGTTTTAAGTCCCCCAAACCCATCATCCATGAAATATCACTTGGGCCTTTCCAGCTAGTCATTATTCAAAATAAGTCAGGTAGTCATTTTAATTTTTCCCCTTTACCTTTCAACTTGCTAAAAGAAAATATTTATAGGTGTACATATCTTTTGGCAAACTCAAATCAGAGGCATCTTCCCACTTGGTGAAGGAGTTAGATTGCGAATGTTTCTCTCACGAGGAACTGCAATGGATGGTGAATTTGGGAATAAGAAGGGGCCTCCTTGGGCTCTTGGCTCAGGCTCTTCCTTGTGTCTTTGGCTCGGAAGTATTTTTTTCTTTTCTGTCTCCATACAGCTCCTTAGGGATGTTCTAGAGGTTGGTTCCAAGGGAGGTGGGTGTTTACTGTGTTCAGCCCAAGTGGAAAATAGCCGTAAGCACCGTCAGAGGAAGCTGACCCCTCCTGAGGCCCAGCAAGCCCAGAGGTGGTTGGACAAACTTACGGCCTCTTGGTACTGACACCTGTTGAGACTGGCCTGAGTTAAAACCATCCAAGCCTGAATGTAGGGGCCTGGAGATGAGCTAGAATGTACCCAAGGCTGCAGGGACATGACCCATGACTTCCGGGGGCTTAATTTTATGTTTTGACTCGTGGTTACAGCAGGCTGTTGGTCTAGGTTGAAACTTGACGTTTAGAAAATACCTGGGCTGCTCTCCATCTACTGCTGAGCGAGAGAGTCAGGCAGGGGAGGGCACAGCTTGTTGGTTGCTGCCCACCCAGGAGGGGCTGAGTTTGTGCCAGCACTACCCTTCCTCGGGCTCAGATCTGGGTCTCTGTACTTGAGAAGCAGCCCATGTCCAAGGGGCTCCGGCCTCTCACGGTGGCTCCTCTGCCACTTATCGGGGCCTGGTGGAAGCTGCACATTGTTCATTGTTCTGCATTAAAGGGAGGCGCCTACCGTGGTCTGGAAGTATTTTCCCTCCAGGAAGAAGGCGGGAGAGGCTGGCTTTACTTTAGGGAAAACATCTGTGCACATTTAGATCCTGCATGGAACTTCCCAGCTGACCCCTTTTCAGAAGAGGATCCTGTGACTGCCCATTGCCTTTTATGAATGGCCCTAAGATGCCACCCTGGCCATGGGGCAGCTGGGGGAGTGAACACCGTCCCTCCCAGCACTAGGCTCTTGTGTGATGAGGAAGAGGCAGGAATGTACAGAGGGTGAGCGAGAGGCAGCCGGGGAGGGTGGGCATCAGGGGCCGACTGCCCCCTGGCATTCTGGCCCATGCGTGGGAGTACTGAGTTTGGGCCCCCAGACCAGTGACTGGAGGAGTTGGTGTGAGCAGGCGAAGGCTTGTGACCAGGAGCCTGGGGTCTGTAGAGGTATTTCCGGTCAGAGCTGCACCCAGAACATCCTCAGACAGGCTTCGCCTATGGCCTCAGCTCGGATACCTTTGGTTACAAGTAGAAAAAAACCAATTCAAACTGACTTAAAGAGGGCTTGTATCTCCACTGCCCAACAGGAGGGATTCCTATGGGGTAATGGCCAGGATGGTTTTAGAAAAATGGGGCCCCCCTTACCCCAGAAAACCCCAAAAGCCCAAAGCATCAGAGTTTTTGGGCTTGGGCTCACCTCTGGTCTAGAACAGCTGACTTCCTCCTGCGGCTTCCCGGGGCTGCCCCATCCTCTCTGTAACCTCCTGGCAGACAAACTGGCTTCCAGCTGCTGGGGGAGTTGATGCCCCAGCCTCCATGCCTGCATGGACCCAGAGCCAGGTGGTGGGGGTGGAAGGGTGGGGGGACCCTGAAAGGAGAGCTGGGCTCTGTGCCCTGGGCTTTGGCTTGGTCCATGAATGCCCCTTAACAGCTCAGCTCAGTCTCCTGACCTAACTGGGGAGGCCTTGGGAGGCAGCCTGCTCCTGGGGCAGCTTCCAGGTCTGGTACTTGTCACGAGCATCTTCAGGTGCCAGGGCAAAGCCTAAGAGAAGAACACGAGGCACGGGAGAGGCAAGGGGCTTGAGGAGTGTAGTCATATGTGGCACTGTGTTCCCGGGAGCTCTGCTGCTGATGGCTCTGGGGTCAGTGGGAAGGGCACCAGGCAAGAAGGGAAAGCGTGTCTGCGGAGGGTGGTCTTTCACCTGCCCTACGAGATGAGGAGAAGCAGGACTTCAGGAGCCAGAGGCCTGCCTTCTCCATGTCCTTCCTGTCCAGATGTTCTGGTAACAGATGAGGGAAGAGCATGGCTGAGCCTGCTATGGAGCACACATCATGAACACCAGCTCCCTCTGTAGGCACAGCTGTTACCCTCCAGCCCCATGCATGACCCAGGGCCAGCGGCCACCTGCTCCCATAGACAGGGAAGTGGGCTGGGCTGGTCTGAGCCAGGCCAAGCCTAGGCTGCAACCAACAGAGACCTTCTGCCCCCCCCCCTCCCTTTGTGGGACGGGACTGTCCCTGTTGCCCTGGTCTTGTCATAGGGCTCGGTGGACCATCTGAGGGTTCTTTGTCCTGACCTTAGTTTCTCTGTTTCCTCTTTGTTTTTCCAGTAGGTGTGACTGTCAGTCTGTATCTGTGACCTGCATATTTCACCTGGACCGACAAGACAGGTGTGTTGGAGGCTGAGGGTGTGCCTGGTAAACTCACCCAGCGCTCCCAAGATAGAGCCTGCCCAGATCAGCCAGCCAGCCACCTCCACTGCTAAGAACAGTGCAATGCTGTAACAACACCTCCCAGGAAAATAGCTAGTGGGCACGGGCACTGTCTCAGTGCAGGCCTGCCCTAGGTTTCTGGGCACGTGACAGTGCCCACTTACTCCCTGGGCTTGAGATGATTGGCATTCAGGCCTCATTATGACGTCAGTGAAATGGAATTAACAACCCATCTCTCTCTGTTGCTAAATAATTCTATAGATAAGAAAGAAAATGCAAAAAGTGTTTTGGGAACCAGGAGAAGAATTGGTGCATAAAACGTTGGTGAAACACTGTGCTCCTGTTTTTTTTTTTTTTTTAATTGACATAAAAATTCCATTGTAGAATGGCTAAATCAAGCTAATTAATATATGCATTACCTCCCCTACTTTTTGTGTGTGTGCAGAATACACTTAAAAACTCTTAGCAATTTTCAAGTATATAGCACATTGTTATTAACTAAATAGTCACCAAGTTGTACAATAGATCTAACTGTTGAACTATCTAGTAGTTGAACTAATTTCTCTTATCTGACTGAAATTTTGCGCCTTTGACTAACATCTCTCCCCCATGTCCCAGCCTCTGGTAAACAGCAGTCTATTCCCTGCTTCTATGTGTTTGGCTTTATTTTAGATTCCCCGTGAACAAAAGATCACTGTGAGTTTCATTTATTTTTAAATTTTATTTACTTATTTTGAGACGGGGTCTTATTCTGTCGCCCAGGCGGAGTGCAGTGGCACCATCACAGGTCACTGCTCCGTCCAACCTCAGGCTCAGATGATCTTTCCACCTCAGCCTCCCTAGCAGCTGGGACATGCCTGGCTAATTTGTGTACTTTTTTAGAGATGGGGTTTCCGCCATGTTGCCCAGGCTGGTCTCTAACTGCTGAGCTCAAGCATTTCTCCTGCCTTGGCCTCCCAAAGTGCTGGGATTACAGGCATGAGCCACTGTACCTGGCCAGGTTTTGTGTTTTAAATACAGCATAATTCTCGGTGAAGAAAAACATGGAAAAACTGATGCATTGTGGGAAAGGATACATCAGTTCACTCGGGAAGGATGCATTAGTTATCACTCCTGAACTGTTTTTAACAAGGAAACCCCTTCGTGCCCGTGCTAAACCTCAGAAACAAGCCTGCACTGACCCGGCTCTCTCCAGAATGCAGTTTCTGTTCTTTATCCTCACTCTCTGGGTTTACATATTGCATTTCCCGATGTAGACTCGAAATCACATGAATTTGTATTTTTCTGGATATTGTTTTTCTTCCACTTCTTCAAATGTGACCACCGCTTCAAAAATTCAGGGCTTAAATGCCCGACAGGCTAAGAGGAAAGGAACCAAAGGTGTGGAGGTGACCAGATACAGACTTGCCTGGAAACTGTCTGAATTGTCCACAACTCAGGGACCCAGGGAAATATCTTCTCGCTATCCAGAGGTAATATTTTATTGGTCAAAAATATTAAAAGATAGGCCGGGTACAATAGCTCAACGCCTGCAATCCCAGCACTTTGGAAGACTGAGGCAGGCAGATCGCCTGAGGTCAGGAGTTAGAGGCCAGCCCGTGCAACATGGCCAGCATGGCAACATGGCAAAGCCCCCTCTCAAAAAATACAAAAATTAGTTGGGTGTGGTGGCGCATGCCTATAGTCCCAGCTGCTTGGGAGGCTGAGGTGGGAGGATCGCTTGAACCCAGGAGGTGAGGCTGCAGTGAGTCGTGTTTGCACCACTCCACTCTAGCCTGAACAGCAGAGCAAGACCTTGTCTCAAAACAAAAATTATGTACATGCACACGAAGATGAAACTGGAGTAGTCAAATCGTCAGTTAGAAAAGGGCAAAGTGGCAGAGTGGTGGCTGCAGATGATTGGGTGCCACTCAAGCTGACTTTCATTCTGAGTTTTCCCATTTGTAGACTCAGAGGTCTGGCTCTTTTAATATATGGGTCCTTCTTCTTAGAAGTTCGAGGCTGGCACTGTCATGTAGGATTGTTTGGAAATTGGCATTCCTGAAATTCTCCCTTCAGGTCCTCCCTGGTCAGTGAAGAACTTTGTCTCTTCTGCCCCCAGATGGACAGTGGTTTTGTGCATCAGAGGCTCCCTCAGGGGAGTTGTTGGGCATAGTCTGGCCCTTGTTGTCTGAGGGACTGGGGGACCGATGCCAGTGCTCACAGCTCATCCTAGCTAAAGAGGAAGAGTCACATAATTTTACTTACTATCCCATGGTATATGTAGACAAAAATAGATTTTTTTTCTCTGTAAAATGTGTGGTCTTGTAGTCTTGTAGATAACCATGCACATTCAAGCTGCTGAGAGGCCTGATGTGGCCCTAGAAAGCCAGCATTTGAATGAGATTAGTCACAGCAAGTCAGCGATTATAAGAGATGAAAGACTGGCTTTCTCCACCGCCCCCCGCCCCCCATCTTTGGCTGGGCTGTGAATTAAATGGACATAAAATAGATTAACGGGAGAAAAAACACAGTAATTATGTTTATATGCCTGAGGGTCCCACAAAATTCTAGACTCAAAAGAAGGCCCAGAAGAGGGAAGCTTATATAGCACCCTGAGCCACAGACAGGAATAGGGGCCTGAGGCTTCTGGTGGGTGGTAGAGATGAGTTATGGAAGGGTTCGGGGCAGAAGTGGAGGGCGAGTAAATGTGGTCTTGTAACGCCGTAAAATCTCTTGGTTCATCACAGTTGCCTGGAGCAGGCCTGGTCCTGATAGAGATACTTTACTCATGTAGGCTTTCTTGATGGATATCAATGTGTTTTATACAAGGACAGCTTTCCAGAGCTACTCCTGTGTCTGCAGTTTCTCAGAATAACTAGCCCCAAATATGACAAGTATAGTTTGCGGTGATATATTTTGGTCTCCTACAGATGTTATTTTGGGGTGGTGTGTCCTGAGCCCCAACACAAAAAAGGAGGGCAGTAGGAATTTAAGAATTTCAGATAAAGCATTCTCATTTTGGAAGGAGCAGTGGAGGGAGGCTGGAACAGAAAGTCACCTGCCTTTGGAAGATGCAGTCTGAAAAACAATGGGATGGTTGTGTACAGGGCCTTTTAAAAATTATAATGATGGGGAAGACGGGTTGCAGGGATGATGGCACAGACCTGTGATCCCAGCTACTTGGGAGGCTGAGGCAGGAGGGTCACTTGAGCCCGTGAGTTCAAGGCTGCAGGGCACAAGATTGCACCTGTGAATAGCCACTGCATTCTAGCCTGGGCAACATAATGAGACCTGTCTGTAAAATAAATCAAATGATGGTCCAGGCAGAGTGGATGGCTCAGAGGTGAAAGGTTTTCTGAGCATCAGGAGAATGAAGCTGGGGAGGAGATAAGACCCAAGTCTACGTGGCTGTGATCTGCGATCGCATGCAAACAGGAGTATTCTGTTGCAGAAAGAATTGGGAGTGTGGATTTCGAGGTGTACGGGGCAAAACTTAGGCATGGCCCTTCCAGAACTGCCATGGTCCCTGCTAGAAGTTCCAGATCCTGGGTAGAACAGCATGCTCCAGACTCACTGAGGAGGTGAAGGACCAGCATTTCATGCCTCCAAGAGGCCACTGAGCCCCGTGTCTACCCTGGGTTCAGGTGTCAGGAAGCAAGTCTGCCAAGATCGAAGATGGACAGCGTCTGACATACAGTGGTAGGCTGGCCGAGCTCACCTCTGGACATTGTAGACTTCTTGGACTGCTACAACAAAATCCCATCAATTGGGTGGCTTATAAATAACAGAAATTTGTTTCTGACAGTTTTGGAGGCTGGGAAGTCTGAGACGAAGTTGGATTTGGCATACGGTGAGCCTGCTTCCTGGCCCAGATGCACTTCTTGCTGTGTCCTTGCATGGTGGCAGGAGTGAGGGGTCTCTCTGGGGCCTCTTTTCTAAGGGTGCAAATCTCTCACAATCAAATTACCTGCCACCTTCTAATACTTTCTTCTGACCCTTCGAGTCATATTTTGTCAGACTCCCATACGTATGCGTGTCACCTTGGAGGTTAGAGTTTCTACTTATGAACACAAAAACTTTCAGACCATAGCAACTCTAGCAATTCATAGCAATTAACAAGCATTCTTAGCAAGTGTTCATTAACCCCTGAGTGTTTGCCCCCTTTTGGTGACACATACCCTTCCTCTTCTCTTTCTTCCTCTTGCATTACTCTAAGTCCTGAGGTAAAAAATCATATCTAAGAGGAAAAAGGGGGTTTGTGGGATCTCAGTCCCACAAACTTAGGAAGCTTCTGATTTTTCTATATCGGGATGTTTCTGTATTGTTCGGCAGAAATGCTTTTTTCTCCATTGCTTATGTCTTTATTATAAAATTTCTATTCAGTTTAGAGGCTGTGGCATGACGGTTTTGTGGAATTATCATCAGGGACCCTAATCATCTGGAGCTGGCCGAATCTCTCAGTGGTCTTGTGATGATTATTCCTGAGCTGAGCAAATAAAACCCTCTGGTGTTGGCTTTTAAGGAAGTGTGATGTGAAAATGTCAAGTCAGAGTTTTTCCATCTTAATTTTGGGCAAAATTTGTGGGATTCTTCATTCCTTCTATAGCCCCCAGGTCTTTCACCTTATTGGGCAAGCCAAAACTTTGGCAAAATCCTTGATTCTTTCTTTTCTTCCTTAATTTTTTCATTTGAATATATATTTACTTAGAATGCAGCACAAACAGCATGGTTCTTCCCGCCCTCCCTCCCTTCCTTCCTCCCTCACTCACTTTCTCCCTCTCTCTCTCTCTCTCTCTTTCTCTCTTTCTTTCTTTCTTTCTGTTTTGCTCTTGTTGCCCAGGCTGGAGTGCAGTGTCATGGTCTCGGCTCACTGCAACCTCCAGCTCCCAGGTTCAAGC
Organism: Cebus imitator; assembly: GCF_001604975.1. Lineage (NCBI taxonomy): Eukaryota > Metazoa > Chordata > Mammalia > Primates > Cebidae > Cebus > Cebus imitator. The sequence goes on from NW_016107711.1 coordinate 1,751,365, forward strand.
GATTCACCTGCCTCAGCCTCCTTAGTAGCTGGGATTACAGGCATACGCCACCATGCCTGGCTATTTTTTGTATTTTTAGGAAGAGACAGGGTTTCCCCATGTTGATCAGGCTGCTCTTGAACTCCTGACCTCAGATGATCTGCTCGGCTTGGCCTTCCAAACTGCTAGGATTACAGGCATGAACTACCATGCCTGGTCAGTTCTTTCTTATTTCTGATGTTTGATCAGTGCATCCTGTCATAAGTTAAGAAAACAGGACAAAGGGTCAGGCGCAGTGGCTCATGTCTGTAATCCCAGCACTTTGGGAGGCCAAGGCAGGTGGATCACTTAAGGCCAGGAGTTCGGGACCAGCCTGGCCAACATGGTGAAACCTCATCTCTACTAAAAATACAGCCATCGGGGTATGCCCCTGTAGTCCCAGCTACTCGGGAGGCTGAGTCATGATAATCATTTGAACCCAGGAGGCAGAGGTTGCCATGAGCTGCGATTGGGCTCAGGGTGCACGCCTGTAATCCCAGCACTTTAAGGAGCCATGGCTGGCGGATCGATTGAGCACCAGAGATCAAGACCAGCCTGGGCAATATAATGAGACCCTGTCTACAAAAAAATACAAAAGAAAATTTGCTGGGTATGATGGTGTGCATCTATACTTTTAGCACCTGGGAGGCTGAGGTGGGAGGATGACCTGAGCCTTAAAGTTTGAAGCTGCTGTGAGCCATGATCAGGCCTCTGCACTCCAGGCTGGGCAGAGTGAGACCCTGTTTCAACAAAACAAAACAGGAGAAACCCCTACTTTTTAAAAACAAGTTACATTAAAATTATAAGTGAAACCAGAAGTGTGACTTTTAAATAGCAGCAACATTGAGATAATGGAAAACTTTGAGCCTTTGATGAAAGGGATTTGAGAAAACAAAGCACAGAGCTGCTGTTTAACACCTTGCCATGAAAGGAACAGAACGCTGGAGCATGTTTATAAGTCAGAGGGCTGAAAGTCATGAGGAAGAGGAAAAGCCAGGTGACTGCTGTCAGATTCGATATCTTACTCTGTTTCTTTTATTATGAAACTGAGAAGTTTGTTGGCAAGAAGAAGGCCAGCTCTGAGTATCTATTTTAACTCTTAACCTTGAGACAGTGATGCTTATGTGATGTGGGAAATCGTATCTGTTCGTTAGAGCCCTGTTATATGTAATGGAAATCTGAGGTTACTTATCTGCCTTGTTATATTTAAACCCCTGATTATGGGTCTGACACTTTTGTTACTCTTCAATCAACCGGTGTATAATGCATTCAGAATCTCTTGGAATGAAGAAAAAGCTATTATATTTCTGGTATCAACGGTAGTGCAAGTAAAAAGCAATGCTTTTTTTAGCCAAAACTTTCCAAAAGTACAGGCTGGGATCTCAGATCTTTCCTTGATACCCTTCACTTTAACCCCTACCTTTACGTGACTCAAACCTGGCTACTTCTCACCGTGGTGGCGAGCAAGCTCCATACCCTTCTGCTTCCATTCCTGCTCCTGCTGCTGTTCTTGAAGCTGTCAGAATGGCCTTCTAAAAACAACGCAGGGGCCAGGCCTGGGGGCTCATGCCTGTAATCCCAGCACTTTAGGAGGCTGAGGCAGGATAATCACTTGAGCCCAGAAGTTTGAGACCAGCCTGGGAAATGTTGGGAGCCCCTGTCTCTACAAAAAATGGTTTAAAACAATTAGCCAGATGTGATGGCTTACACCTGTAGTCCCAGTTATTTGGGAGGCTGAAGTGGGAGGGTCACTTGAGCTCAGTAATTTGAGACCAGCCTAGGCAACATAGGGAACCACCATCTCTACAAAAAAATTTTTTAAAAAGGCTGGGTGCAGTGGCTTCCGCCTGTAATCCCAGCACTTTGGGTGGCTGAAGCGGGAGGATCATGAGGTCAAGAGATTGAGACTATCCTGGCAAACATGGTGAAACACTGTCTCTTAACAATACAAAAATTAGCGGAGTGTGGTGGCCTCATGCACCTGTAGTCCCAGCTACTTGGGAGGCTGAGTCCGGAGAACCGCTTGAACCCAGGAGGCGGAGGTTGCTGTGAGCTGAGATCATGCCACTGCACTCCAGCCTGGTGACAGAGCGAGATTCCATCTCAAAAAAAAAAAAAAAAAAAAAATCCGGGTGTGGTGGCATGTACCTGTGGTCCCAGCTACTCAGGAGACTGGGACTCCTGAGTGACTCCCAACCTCCCTGGGAGGGGGGGCTTCTCAAAGCTGAGACATGAAGAGTGAAAAAGGAGTCAGTCATCATAGCTGGTGGGAGGAAGGTTTCTGGGAGGAAGGTTTCAGGCAGGAAGAACAAAAAGATGAAGAGCCATGAGGTGGGAGGGGGAATCACTTGAGCCCAAGAGGTTGAGGCTACAGTGAGCCATGATCCTGCCACTGCCCTCCAGCCCGGGCAACAGAGCGGGACTGTGTCTCCAAAACACCAGCAACTCAGGGCACATTCTTGCCCCATGTAACCCTCAGTGGGTTTTAGACTCTTCATGGGTCTCAACGAGGCCAGGTCATTGTTGTTACCCACCTCACTGGTCTCCTGGCAGACTTTTTCCTCCTTGCCCACTTTGTTTTCTTAAACATCCTGAAGCCCATTCTTTGCACCTGCCACCCTCCTTCCCCCTCCTACCCCAGGGCTCTTCATCTTTTTGTTCTCCCTGCCTGCAACCTTCCCCCCAGCTCTAATGACTGACTCCTTTCTCACTCTTCAATGTCTCAGCTTTGAGAAACCCCTCCTCCCAGGGAGTGCAAGAAGGAGAAAGGTTTTTTTCTATTTTTTTTGAGATGGAGTCTCACTCTGTCACCCAGCTGGAGTGCAATGGCACAATCTTGGCTCACTGCAACCTCCTTCTCCCAGGCTCTCCAAGCGATTCTCCTACCTCAGCCTCCCGCGTAGCTGGGATTACAGGCAAGTGCCACTGCACCCAGCTAATTTTTGTATTTTTAGTAGAGACGGGGTTTCACCATGTCGCTCAGTCTGATCTTGAACTCCTGACCTCAGGTGATCCACCTGCCTCGGCCTTCCAAAATGCTGAGATTACGTGAGCCACAAGAGAGAGAAATTTTAAGGCATCCCAGAGCCTAGAACAAACAGCGCCAGCCCTTCTTCTGTTTGGCTGATTACAGTTTCTCTCAAGTGGCTGTGAATTAATTCAGTAAATATTCACGTGAAATTTATTGCTTAGTTTTACAGTTCCACGCCCACAGCCACTTTAGCAGTATGTGTCTGTGTGTGCGTGGTGAAGGGGGCATTGTTGGATGCGTGGGAAGAGCAAGAAAATCACATTCTTTTTGCATCGCTCTGTAAACTCATGAATCATGGGTACAGCTGTCCCCTCGATACTGGGAGCATTGCTGTGCTTTATGTTTCTTTGTTGCGTTAAGGTGAAGGATGCAATAATTTGGGCTGTAGAATTTTAACGCTTTAAGGACTGGAGCCAGTCTTCTAAGTGCCAGGCATTGTTCAAGGTGCTTTGTAAATATAAGCTCAGCTCTGAAAGCAACATCTACTACCTACTATTGCTCTTTGCATAGACAAAGAAACGGAGGCAGGGATGTTAAGTAACCTGTCCAGATTACTCACCTCACATGAATTTGGAACCAGATCAGTTAATGCTCATATTTGATGGCTGTGGTGCGGGTTTCTTCTACAGGATGTCAGAATCATGTAATTCATATATTAATATGTGAAGAAGGTGCTTTCGTTTAGACTTCAGCATTTCAGAATTTTTAATAAGTGGGTTAAAACCTGAGTTGAGGATGCTGCATTATGTATGAGAGAATAGTGTGAAAACCTGCGGAAGCAGGAGAAGCACATTTTCTATGCGTTGAACAATACTTATTCCCTACAATTAGTGTGCTGTTTACAAGCTGTGCTTTTCCTTTTTTTTTTTTTTTAATCATGTAAAGAGGTTAGAAGAAAGAAAAGATTTCAGTCTTCCTTCCTTCTGCTTGTACTGCTTTATTGCACTGTGTGCAGACTGTGGTAGAAAATAAGCTTTTAAAACTTTCTAGATGTTCAGGCTTTCTATTAAGCTGTTGTAGCTTCTCCATCCCACGTCTGGGTTTGCGCACTTTATGTCTGTGTGCCAAATCATGGTTGAGACTCGTTGAGACATGCAGTAGACCACAGGTTGCCATATTTAGCAGAGCAGGAAAAGAACCCTGGAGTTTGCCTTTCTGATGAGAAGTGCTGTGGGAGGTATTTGTTGAACAGCTACTCTGGGCAGGACCCTGAGAACTACCAACTTTTGATTAAATGAAATAGACCAAACATGAAACCTACTCTCAATGCAGGTTCTCTCTGAATCGGGCAAAGCTTCTGAAGGCCTCATTCAGGCGCATGTTATCCGTGGCAGGGAGGGTGTGATGTCTGATTAAAATTCCAGCTGCTTGGTTTCCACCAGGAGCTCACCACGCTTTCTGAGTTGCTTGGGATTTAGCCAACTGATTTGAAAACTGCATGTAAGGTGTGTCTGTATTTGTTAAAAACAATGACTTCTCAGCATGACTCAGTAATGGGTTTACACAGAGTGAAATATTATCAAGAGATGAATGCAGGGGTAAGATTGTCCTGTGCACTGGGAGCCTTCAAATCTTTCCCCCATATTTGCAAGGTGTTGAAGTACCGTTTTTAAGGTAAAACTGTAAATTGACAAGGTACAAAGTCAAAGCACGTAAACTTTAATTATTGATGGAGCATGTGGGATTCTCATCTGCAGGGTAGCCTCCAAATGTGCCTTTCCTCATTTTTGGACCAGACAGAAGAGTGAAGGGCATGGTGTGGAGAAAGAAAGGTAGATATGCAAGAGGCAGAGACTCAGGGCAGGTGGAGGCAGAGGCAGGTTCAGAGACACACACAGACGCGTAGGTAAGGATACATTCGACGTAAAGAGCTTAGGAGCCAGGCCGGGTATGGTGGCTCCTCAGCTCATGTCTATAATCCTGGCTGTTTGGGAGGCCAAGGTGGGTGGATCACTTGAGGCCAGGACTTCGAGAGCAGCCTGGCCAACATTGCGAAAACCTGTCTCTACTAAAAATACAAAAAATCAGTTGTGTGTGGTAGTGAGTGCCTGTAACCCCAGCTACTCAGGTGGCTGAGGCATGAGAATCACTTGAACCTGGGAGGTGGGGGTTGCAGCGAGCCAAGATTGCACCACTGCACTCCAGCCTGGGTGACAGAGTGAGACTCTGTCTCAGAAAAAAAAGGCCAAGCGCGGTGCTCACGCCTCTAATCCCAGCACTTTGGGAGGCCAACACGGGCGGAGCACGAGGTCAAGAGATGGAGACCATCCTGGCCAGCATGGTGAAACCCTATCTCTACTAAAAACACAAAAATAAGCTGGGCGTGGTGGCATGTGCCTGTAGTCCCAGCTACTTGGGAGGCTGAGGCAAGAGAATCACTTGAACCTGGAAGGCGGAGTTTGCAGTGAGCCGAGATCACAACACTGCACTCCAGCCATGGAGACAAGAGTGAGACTCCATCTCAAAAAGAAGCACTTAGGAGCCAGGATTCCAAGGCTAGAGCCGCTCCTGCTCTGAATCCTGCGGCCTCCTCTTTGCAACTCTACCCTGAGATTAGTCATCTTCAGTCTCTGCTTGGCCCTGTGATGGTGTTGCCCTTTGCCCAGGATACGAATAAAGAGAGCAACAGAATTCAGGGTTGACGTGACTCTCCTGCAGAGGTCTAGGAGGACCTCCATGTGACAACCTTCCCGTGTTACTCCCTGCGGGTTCCAGCCGTCTCAAGTCTTTGCGGTTGGGATGGCATGGCATGGGCACGTTAGACAACCCCTCCTTGTTTGTATGAGTGAAAGGGCCAAAAGAACAGAGTGAGGGCCTGGCCGGCTGCCCCCATGGGCTGCAAGGGATCTAGATGCAGAAACTCTCCTGATTTGTTCCTCTGGAGGTGAGGCTGCTCCGGGAAACTGCAGCTGCCAAACTTGCTAGAGACTCATTTGCAAATGAGGACTCCAGCCTGTTCATGTACATACAGGAGCCTCCGTGAGCCGGGAGGGCGCCTGGGTCAGGCTGAAGGTCAGAAGACACGTATGCTAGTCTTGGCTCTGCCCCTGCCCCTGGGTGGTTCTGAGCCCACAGGCAAGACGCTGAACCACTTGGCTCCAAGCATTCTCATCCTCAGAACCCAGGAGAACTTGAGCATCTTGAGAGCAGGACCTTATCTGTCTGGTTCACCAGCCCGGGTGCCCACAGGTGATAGGAGATAGGTCCTTCTGAAATTGTGAACAGTCAGGGAATCACACCCACGTGCCTCTTCTGTTGTAATGATCAGACATGAGGAAGCTCTGAAGGTCTGTAACATGTCAGGTGAGGTCAGCAGTCATGGGGTTATTCTCATCCCTGACACTTCACAGCCCCTGGCTGAGGCACCCCCATCTTGGTTTTTGGGTACCTGCCTGCAAAACCACACTTGAAATCAGAAGGACACTTGGTGAGTGTGGGACATGAGCCTCAAATGTGGAATGGATGTCTTGCTGGCTGGGGGAACACCTGGAGTTGGGGGTGTCTGGTGGGTGTGTCTTCCCTGGCCAGTGCAGATGGGGACAGCTACCTTTTTGCCACTCTTCTGCTTCTTCCTAACTCCTCATTGGCTCCTTCCTTTAAGCCATGTTGCCCTGGACATAATCCAGCTAACCAATCCCAACTGGGTTCCATGTGTATCCAGGACGTGGGTGAGATTTGGAAGAACTTGCTGAGCATATCCGGGAAGACCCCTGTGTCCCCAGCAGTGTGGCTGAGCTCTGCCTTGTTGGGGCCTCCATCCTGCCTTTACCAAGGCAACCTCATTTCTCGTACATGTGTTTAGATATCTTTTTCTGACTTACATAAACAGCACTTATGTGGTGTATCTGTATGTAGATATCTATGTACGTAATTGTACATATGCATTTATGTATCTTTGTGTACGTTTATATATAATTATTTTATCTGAAATAGGGTCATTATATGTACATTTCTTAATTTGCTGTTTTTTTTTTTCCCACTTATCACCTAACTTGGAGCTCTCCTGACTATACGGGTAATCCCACTCACCTTCGTTAACAGCTGGGTGATACTGATGGGGGTGGGTCTGTCCCCTGCCAGGTGCTTGGGGAAGCTCTAGTGGTGGGCCAGAGGTGACTGCTCTTTGCTGAGTTCTTGAGTCTTCTTTATGGTTTTTCCGTCTCCTCTGTCACTCTTTTTTTTTTTAATGAGCAGAG
>NW_016107711.1:1758986-1775078 GCF_001604975.1 Cebus imitator
GGGTTTCACCATGTTGGCCAGGCTGGTCTTGAACTCCTGACCTGAAGTGGTTCACCGCCTTGGCCTCCTAAAGTCCTGGGATTACAGGCATGAGCCACTGTACCTGGCTGTACTCTTTATCAGTGCTATCTATGTGCCTGCCTCCAACATTATCCTGCCCCTTCTCATTTGATTTGGGTTCTGAAGCCAGATACCCAGACTAGACTATAAAAGATGGCTAAGTGTGATTCTGGAGACAACTAGATGGGGCTTTTTATTGAGTAACGTGCAGGATCCTTTAGTGCAAGCTCTGTGTCACATGACTTGGTTGAACTGAAATTTTTGTGTTTTCTGGGGTCCTAGTTGTGTTTCAGATGGATAAGGGAGTACTCGTTTGCTTGTTAAGTGGCTTGTGAATAAGTAGGGAGTTACTGTGAGTCTCCTCTCGAGAAAATACAAGGACTTTAATGACAGCCTGTTGAAAGCACCTTCTTAGGTCTTTTTGAATTCAGTTTTATATTCTTTTCTTAGTAGTATCCATAGGAACTAGTTTTCTATTATATTTATTAAGCATCTCAGTTTAGTGGTCAGGCGCGGTAGCTCATGCCTGTAATCCCTGCAATTTGGGAGGCCAGAGCGACAGGGTCACTGGAGATCAGCAGGTTGTGGTGGCACACACCTGTGGTCCCAGCTACTCGGGAGGCTGAGGCAGAAGGATCTCTTGAGCCCAAGAATTTGAGGTTACAGTGAGCTATGACTGTGCCACTGTACTCCAGCCTAGGTGACAAGCAAGACTCAGTCTCTAGGGGGGAAAAAATCCAAGGTTTTTTTTTTGTTTGTTTATGTGTTTGCTTTGAGACAGAGTCTTGCTCTGTCGCCCAGGCTGGAGTGCAGTGGCACCATCACAGCTCACTGCAACCTCTGCCTCCTGGATTTGAGTAATTTTCCTGCCTCAGCCTCCTGAGTAGCTGGGATTATAGGTGCCCACCACCACGCCTGGCTAATTTTTATATTTTTAGTAGAGACGGTGTTTCACCATGTTGGCCAGGCTGGCCTTGAACTCCTGGCCTCAAGTGATTTGCCCACCTTGACCTCTCAAAGTCCTGGGATTACAGGCATGTGCCACCGTCCCCAGCCAAACCTGAGTTTTAAGATTCCAATTTAAGTTACTTAAGCAAGGAGTTTAGCTGCAAAGAGAATTTGGGGATACGGGTGTGTGAAGGAAACTACAGGGGTGGTCCGAGGCTCTTCTTCCTTTGTTTCTCCTGATGCTTGATTCACAGCCTGGCCTTTCTCCAGGAAAGCATGGCAGGATCCACTTACAAATTGGTGAAATCATGAGCCCGGGTTGTGGGGGCTGGCTCAGTGTCACTCTGCACGTCCTGGAGTGGGCCCACAGCCACTAGAAGGTCACTTTTCTTTTGCAAAGAGCCTTGTGTTGTCACAAGCCGATTTCAAAGCCAAATATGTATGTGTTAGGGGAGTGAGTTTCAGCAGACACACGTATGCACACCCACATGGGCACAGCGCCACACTGAGCCCCCGTCATTCTGGAAGCAGTCCCCTGGCCCCGGATCTGGTTGTATGTCCCATGAAGGGAGGACGAAGTTGACCTCAGCACCCTCTGTTGTCCACCAGCAGCCTGGCTTGGCACCAGCCACAGTTTGTACCTGGCCTCCAGGGTCTCTTTCCTATCCAGCTCGGCAGCTTTGACCAAGTAAAACAGAAGACTTGGTCTGCTTGCTAGCAAAATTACATTTTCCCAAATTTATTATTATTATTTTTGAGACAGAGTCTTGCTCTGTCACCCAGGCTGGAGTGCAGTGGTACGACCTTGGCTCATTGCAACCTCTGCCTCCCAGGTTCAAGGGATTCTCATGCCTCAGCCTCCTGAGTGTCTGGAATTACAAATGCACACCATCACACCTGGCTAATTTTTGTATTTTTAGTAGACACAAGGTTTCGCCATCTTGCCCAGGCCGGTCTGGAACTCCTGATCTCGGGTGATTCTCCCCACCTCGGCCTCTCAAAGCGCTGGAATTTATAGGCATGAGCTGCTGTGCCTGTCCCCTATTTCCCCAAATTTCTAATGCTTGAAGGCCAAGGGCAGAGTCAGAGCTGCAGTAATGATGGGGAGGCAGTGTCCATACAGTCATGCATATCCCCAATTATGTGACAGTCCCCGGACCTGGGAGGTCAGGTGACTTGCCTAAGGTCACGCGCTTGTCTGGGGAGCTGAGAGGGAGCCTGTTGTGGTCTCTGGCTGTCTGTGGGTTGCGTGCCCTCCATCCCACCTTCTGACTGCCTTTTGGGGAAGGCTGTGTCCCCATTCCATTGAGTCTCAGCAGGTTGCTCATTTAAGTTTCCTGCCCTCTTCCAGGCAAGAGACCCAAGAGAAGCCAAGTTGATGCTCCCTCCCTGGAACTTAAACCGTGAGCTAAGAGCCAGAAAATACTGGCGGGGCTGAAGTGCCCTCATTTCTGTCTCTTCAGATGTGGCTCCTTAACTTCCTTGGGTTTTCAGGAAATCCCATTCTGCTTTAGTTTATTTATTTATTAAGAAAAAAAATTTTTTGAGGCAGAGCCTCACTATCATCCAGACTGGAGTGCAGTGGTATGATCTTGGGTCACTGCGACATCTGCCTCCCAGGTTCAAGCAATTCTCTTGCCTCAGTAGCTGGGATTTTTGTATTTTTTATTTTTTTTTAGTAGAGATGGGGTTTCACTATGTTGGCCAGGATGGTCTCGAACTCCTGACTTCAGGTGATCTGTCTGCCTTGGCATCCCAAAGTGCTGGGATTACAGGTGTAAGCCGTGACGCCTGACCATGGTTAGTTTAACTTCAGAAATGGGTTCCTGTTTCTTGCAGCTGTATTCAGTTAACACCTGGCCATAGCCCAGCCATGGGACTCCTTAGTCTGCGGTGCTGTTTCCTCTTGTCATGCTGCCGCTATAACCTAGCAACGGTTAGAACGGTGATGGCTAGTGTCCTGGGTACCCTGGAAATGTCACAACATAGCCTCAAAGTGATAGCTACTTGATTCTGAAAGTAGGACCTGCTGGGAATCTCGGGGTAAATGTGTTGTCATCTGCTTTGATTTTTCTTGAGGCAGCCCTAGGTGTCAGCCTGGAAAATTCTAGCAGCCTGGCTTGCTAGAGCTAGCTCTGTGTTTGTTCATGGAAGGCAGCACCTGGCTGGCTGCTTCTCAATCACCTGACCATCCATTGGGTCTTGGCATCTGCTTGTGTTGAAATCATGTTCTTATTTACCTAGATATTGATATCACGGAGCAATTCCTTTTCTATATTCAGGACAGATGAATTAAAGTAAAAGACCACTTTGTCAGCCCTTAAAATATGACCATTCTGATCGTACCATTTTATGCCAGAGAGGTAGGGGTGTGTGTGTGTGTGTGTGTGTGTGTGTGTGTGTGTGTGTGTGTGTGTGTGTATAGATTGGGGAGGGGAGAAGCTTTTATTGGCAAGACTATCTGAAGGTCTCATTCAGTGGAATATTTTGTTGAATAGAATCTAGCATGCAGCCGTTTCAAAAATACGCACTTACTCACAGATTCATCAAACGCTTACACGAGATGAAGAGATGAATGAGACTGTCTGATCTGTCGCTGCGGGCTCAGTTTTGTCTCTGGAAGGTCTCTCTCTCTCTTCAGGGATGGCAGTTGGCCTTTCAGCCTGGACAATGCTGGCTGGTTTTCCCCAAGCAGGGCTTTTGTCCCGAGCTGTTGCTTTTACCTGGGCTTGATCTTCAAGGGAAAAAGAGGTAGGAGGCGGAGGGGAGCTCAGAAGAAGGAAGCCCCCGTCTTTGGCCTGCACTGTGTCCTTTCACTCTGAGGGGTGGTCCTAAGACCCTCCCTCCAGCTCCTGGATCCCTTTCATGTTCAGAACTGCAAAGTGGAATTCTAAGGAATTGACCTAGATTCGAGTATGGAAGTCTCCTCTTCCCCTTAAGCAATGCTCAAGAAGGAATTATTTCTTGATAATCAGGTAACATTCAAATGTTATATAAACTATAGTTTTTTTTTTGAGATGGAGTTTTGCTCTTGTTGCCCAGGCTAGAGTGCAGTGGTGTGATCTCAACTCACTGCAGCCTCCACCTCCTGGGTTCAAGCAATTCTCCTACCTCAGCCTCCTGACTAGCTGGGATTACAGGCATGTGCCACCACACCCGGCTGACTTTTTCTATTTTTAGTAGACATGGGGTAGCTCCATGTTGGTCAGGCTGGTCTCGAACTCCCAACCTCAGGGATCCACTTGCCTCAGCCTTCCAAAGTACTGGGATTACAGGCATGAGCCACCGCATGCAACCCCTATAAACTAAATTTCCAGGATGTGTGTTGTGTTTAGAGCAAAGGCTCTTGTTTAGAGGAAGTGCTTAATGAAGGTAGGCCCAGCTCTGTGGAATTTCAGCTGTCCAGCATGGGCTGGTTACCTTGGGCAAGCCACTTCGGCTCTCTGGGCCTTAGCTGGGGTAAGTGTATTGGAATAGGATATGATCTCTAAATTTTCTTCCAAAAGATGTTATGGCCTTTGCAATTTATTATTCCAAGGCTTTGAATCATCTCCAGTAAAACTTGAGCAAATGTAACCATTTAATGATATACTGGAAACTATATCTATAGTAGTACCTCTTTATTAAAAAATGCTTATGTTTTAGTTAGGGATACATTCACACGTTCACACGTGTGTGTCTGTATGTGTGTATGTGTATATTATATATGTGTCTCGATGCTGATCGTAAACTCTTTTGTTGTTGTAGTTCACAGAAATAAAAACCTGAAAATATTTAAACCAAATCACCAATACAGGGAAATAGGCCCTTGGGGTCTGCATTTTCCAGCTACCTGCCTCTTGCTTTGGGGCCAGTTTCCATGCCCTTCTTTGACACAGTGTCACCTGTGGAGCTGCTTAGTTCACTATTGCGTGGAGCAGAGTTTTCTCTGTGGGACTTTGAGACCAAGAAAGTACTTCAAACAATGTTTTTTTTTTTTTTTTTGGGACGGAGTTTCGCTTTTGTTACCCAGGCTGGAGTGCAATGGCACGATCTCGGCTCACTGCAACCTCCGCCTCCTGGGTTCAGGCAATTCTCCTGCCTCAGCCTCCTGAGTAGCTGGGATTACAGGCACGCGCCACCATGCCCAGCTAATTTTTTGTATTTTTAGTAGAGACGGGGTTTCACCGTGCTGACCAGGATGGTCTCGATCTCTTGACCTCGTGATCCACCCGCCTCGGCCTCCCAAAGTGCTGGGATTACAGGCATGAGCCACCGCGCCCGGCCCTCAAACAATGTTTTTAAGCCATGCTAGTTCACAGTGGAGGAGCTCGGCAGGGCCCTGTTCTAGTGCAGCAGTCTGTCCACATTGGGGTCACATGTTTCTCTCTTCCCTTCTTGTTTGTGCACACTGCACTGTGTGCTCTTGGATACCATCAACACATTGATTGCCTTGTACTGATACATTAATCCAGTTTGTACAGCTGGTAGACCCTCCTGCCCTGTCTGCCTTATTCAAAAATATTCCACGATCACAGAACAGGCTGTTAAAAATCAGGGGCCGCATGGCGATTCCTCAAGGATCTAGAAATATAAATATCATTTGACCCAGCAATCCCATTACTGGGCATATACCCAAAGGATTATAAATCATTCTACTCTAAAGACACATGCACATGTATGTTTATCGCGTCAGTGTTCACAGTAGCAAAGACTTGGACCCAACCCAAATACTCATCAGTGATAGACTGGATAAAGAAAATGTGGCACATATACACTATGGAATACTATGCAGTCATAAAAAAAAAAGATGAGTTTATGTCCTTTGCAGGGACATGGATGAAGCTGGAAACCATCATTTTCAGCAAACTGACACAAGAACAGAAAACCAAACACTGCATGTTCTCACTCATGGGAATTGAACAATGAGAACACATGGACACAGGGAGGATAGCATAACACACTGGGGCCTGTTGGGGGGTGGGGGACTAGGGGAGGGATAGCAGGGGGTTGGGGGATTGGGGAGGAATAACATTAGGAGAAATACTGAATGTAGATGACGGGGGATGGATGCAGCAAGCCATCACCATGGCACGTGTATACCTATGTAACAAAACTGCACATTCGGCACATGTACCCCAGAACTTAAAGTATAATAAAAAAAATCAGGGGCTGTTTATAATTACTCATGGGTGCATCTCAGGACTCTTTCCAGTGATGTGCGGCCGGGGGAGAGATCAACAGGTATCCGGCTGCCCTTCATGTCTCCAGCCCCCAGAGTCAGATTTTCAGGTTCGTTCAAACAACTCAGTTGCTCCCATGATAGACCTTATAATACAAGCATATTGTAAATTGAGCTTGCTAAAAATATTTGGAAGCCACAGATGTAGTGAAAAGGGCACAGATTTTAGAGGCAGGCAGTTCTGGATTTGAGACTTCGTTTCCATCATTTGGTACCCATACAGTCTCTGGCAAAGGAATTCGGCCCTCTAATGCCGAATTGTCTCATCTGTAAAATGGGTCTGTTCTCTGGCAGCCAGGATCTTTTTTTTTAGAGTCAAGGTCTTGCTCTGTCCTTCAGGCTGGAGTATAGTTGTGTGATCATAGCTTGCTGCAGTCTCTAACTCCTGGACCAAAGGGATCCTCCTGAGTCAGCCTCCCATGTAGCTGGGATTACAAGCGCACACCACCATACCTGGCTAGGCAGGACATTTTTACAGAATTTAGATGTGTGGACAATGGGCTTACTTTTGTGCCTGACACATAACAGTATATTCAACAAATGGTAGTTATCATTATGCTTTTCATGCTGATAATTAAAGTGTTACAGTTCAGGGGTGTCCAATCTTTTAGCTTCCCTGGGCCGCATTGGAAGAAGAAGAACCGTCTTGGGCCACATATAAAATACACTAACACTAATGATAATTGATTACCTAAAAAAAAAAAAAAGAAAAGAGAGAAAAAGAAAGAAATCACAACAAAATCTCATAGCGTCTTAAGAAAGCTTACGAATTTGTGTTGGGCCTCATTCCAAGATGTCTTGGCTGCATGCAGCCTAGGAGCTGTGGACAAGGTTGTTTTACACTGTAGAAATATAGATATTTTATTGCATTTGCATATTTCCTTCTGTGGTGGACATAGCATGTGCATATCCTGATAAATCTATTTTCCTATAATGCAGAGATTTCAGCAGATTGTAATGACATTCCTCTTTCTGCTACATTTTTTGCAGCAAATTTATTTTCTTTCATTTTTAAAATGTGTGAAGCCTTAACAGAATAATTTCTTATACTTTGGTTTTTTTCTAGTAGAAAAAAAAAATCAGAGCCGGTGGGAATTGCGTTTATACACTGGGACCCCAAAGTGCTGCTTTATTTTTATGTACTGACTCGTTGGGGGTTGGCTGTCGAAATCCTTGCTCTTAGAAATGCATTTGAGCCCCTGGGAAACTGAATAGGGAAAAAAGAGCTAATTAAAAAAGCTGCCATCCACCTCCTCTAATTAACTTGCACTCTGCTCCCAAGAGAGGATTCAGAGATACGAAAACAAGGCAGGCAGCACCGGAAGGGAATGCCATCCTCGTGGTCCATGTGGCCCCTGGTGTTTTGATGCAGAAATCGTTCATAGTGAACAGGCAAGGGACCACAAAGGAGCTTGGTGTGCCCTGGCCACCCCATGCTCTGCCTTCCACACAGAGTGATAGTGAGCGGCGGTCCCTCTGGGCAGGTGTGCAGGCTGGGCAGCTGCTGCAGCGGAGACCTCATTGGAATTCAGCAGCTAGAACCGAGGGGCATCCGGCCCTCCCTGTTGCTTGCTTGTGCTGTTGAGAAAGAGCAGGGCCTTTTGTACTTCAGAGCCTGGTGTCGCCAGTGCCCAGGAATGCAGGAGCCAGGGGGCAGATGAGCCCTCAGGCTTTCCCCAAATCTCTGCGTGAGTGGGGCAGCCTCGGGGCCTCTGGACACCGGAGAAGCTCACAGCATCTGTGGCTGGTGGTGCAGCTAACTTTTTTGGTGACATTGAAAGAGATTTAGATCCAAGAGATACCAGCAGGGGAATTAGGGGTGGGAATTTGGGCGACAGAGGCCGTTCTTCAGCAGAAATGGCCTATGCCTCCTGGCAGACGTGGTCCCCAGTGGAATGGGCCCGGTGGATGTGGACAGCGGTGACCAGCAGTGGGGACTCCAGTCTGCTGCACCAGGGAGGCTCTGGAAAAAGGCAAGTTAACTCTGTATCGTGTCTGTGTTGCTCATGTTGATGCAGTGCTCGGGGCCTGGTGAGGAAGCTGGTTCCCAGGGCTATACCCGGGGCCCTGCAGCAGGCCGCCAGGCTGATCCGAACTCTCATTCTTCTTTGTGGCTCAGTTGTATGACCTCCTTTTGTTTTCCACACGGATAAACAGATGCTTCAGGTACCTCTATCTGTTGTGCAAGTGTGGATCTTACATTATCCCCACAGACAAAAGCTAAGCCCTTTGATATTAATGAGTGTTTGTAAGAAGTCAATATCTTCTGTTGTGTTTGCATGAATTATTTCCTCATGAAATTTAATAGTAGACTGGCTTTGGCTCATTGGACCCCATCAAAAGCAGCGATGATGTTTCTTTTAAACCCTTTGGTTCCCTGGAGGCTTTGTGACTGGTTGGAGGCGCCAAGGTCCTTGCGCGGGTGGAGGGGGACAAGGGGGTCTTTGGCGCTGATGAAGTAACTCACTAACAAACTAGTTGTAAAAGCATTGATACAGACTTTCTGAAGGGAACTTACCAAAATGCTCTTTCCTCTGGTCCCAGCGGATAGTGGAGGGATTGGTTTGGTTCCTGGTGCTCTCTGCCAGCTGGCTGTGGACTTTAGAAGATGGTGACCTCTCCTGGGGTCCCTGGTCCTTTAGTCCTTGTGGAAGCTCGCCAATGTGAACATCTCACAGCGTTGGGTGGCGTGGCTCGGTGACACCGGTGCAGCTTGGTGCACGTACTGTCCATACTCACCTGCCAGGTCACCCTGATTTCATGTCTTCACCAGGTGTGCTTGCTGGGATCATTTGTGCCAATCAGCCACCCTAAGTGTCCACCCTCTTGATAATTAACCCCCTCGTTGCAAATGACTAAATCAATATTTTGGTCGGTTTAACCCTTCCAAAATGGACTCAGCCCAGCTGCTGCTGCTGCCCGGTGCTAGCTGTCCTCTGAGGCAAGGCTGGGCTCTGGACCGCAGGCCGTTGGCATCTTGAGCATAGGAGGAGCCGGCTTGGTACTGGGGGGAGGCTTATTATTTCTGGCTTAAAATTGAGTCACCGGTGGCAGCAGGGTGATAGAGAGGGCTGTCTGTTGGTTCTTCCTCTTCTTCTTTTTAATTTTTTTAAGAGACAGGGTCTTTCTCTATCACCCAGGCTGGGGTGTATTGGCACAGTCATAGCTCACTGCAGCCTCAAACTTCTGGGCTCAAGTGATCCTCCTGCCTCGCCCTCCCTAGTAGTTGAGACCATAGGCATGTGCCACCAAGCCTGGCTAATATTTTTAGTTTTAGTTTTTATAGAAATAGGGCCTCACTGTGTTGCCCAGGCTGGTCTCAAACACCTGACATCAAGCGCTCCTCCCACCTCAGTCTCCCAAAGCGCTGGGATCAGAGGCTTGAGACACTGCATCTGGCCTGCTGGTTCTTCTTCAGTGCAGGCCAAGGCTTGGCCAGTGGCTTCTCCTTGTTAGTGGGCAGAATTTCTCCAGATGGATTTTCTGTCCAGTTTTCTGGATGAAGAGCCTTCCTTGAGAACAGACTTTCCTGCAGACCAGCGAGGGCCATTTTTTTTTCACTGTATCGGGGTTGGTGGCTGTGCTTTGTGTCGGTCTGATGCACCCTCTGCCTGGCCGGCTGGCTTCATTCATTCACTCCATCCACCCAGTCACCAGATGTTCATTCCCGGCGCTCTGCTGTAGGCTCGGGGATGCTGTGAGAAACAAGGCCAGCTGCCTTCTTGTCTTTTGATCTCAGTAAAAGAGAAAGACAGTAAACACCACTAGAATAAGTCCATGCTCACAAGTTACGAGAGGTGCTGAGAAGGCAGGGCAGTGGAGAGAATGATGGGGTGGGATCCTGTGGGTGAGTTGGCACCATGGCATTGAACATGCAAATGCCTCTCTCTCTCTTTGAACCCACACCCGATAACGAGCGTGTGTGGCAGTTCATCCAGAATCTGCCCTGTGTGTATTTGCCACTAAGGCAAGAAGCGTGTATTTCCAGTAGAGCTGAGTTCAAAGAATACATCATTTGTGCACAGTCAGAGCCACTGATAAGATTCACCCTTGGGAATCACAACTGAGAAAATTACTTTCCTCTCATCTGTCCCTGCACAGTTTAATTGAGCAGCGAGCTAGAACCCACCACTGGCTCTGGGTCCGAAGGCCACGCTTGCTTAGCAGAACTGGCCCTGGGCCCCTGTCTAACCTGTGCTGCTTCTCCCTCTCTCTCATCAGGAGTTCTGATTCTGAAGAGGCATTTGAGACCCCGGAGTCAACGACCCCTGTCAAAGCTCCATCTGCTCCACCCCCGCCGCCCCCCGAAGTCATCCCAGAACCTGAGGTCAGCGCACAGCCACCCCTGGAAGAACCAGGTAACCAAGGGCAGGGAGGCCCCGGAGAGCCCTGTGGCCGTGAGCCCCGGGGGAGATTAGCAACAGTTCCTCTGGTGCAGGCTGCAAGCGAGCACCCACCCCAGGGGGCTGAGTTGGCCTCTTGGCTTTGAGTTGTGCTTGATGTGGCTTCTGTAGTTGTCTTGAAAATGTAGGGTAAAGAGATACATTGGATTATTCTGCATTTGCTTTGCAGTATTTGAGGGGCGGCCTCTGGGGAGATTGGGTTCTGGAGGGCAGTGGGTCTCGGAAGTTCACAGCATAGTCTTGGATTCCAGCTCTTGGCCCCTTGCTTTTGTAAGAGCGTTCATTCTGGACAGCCCTGTAATCTACATGTGTATTCCCAGCACCAGGCTTTGGGAAGGAAGGTAGTAAGGGGTGAGGATAGAGGGGTAGACATTCACAGCAGACCATGGTGGTTTGTTTATTCCCCATTAATCTAATGTCACCTGATTTCTTATTACTTTCCCACATCTCTTCTCCCTTAGTGTGAGTGAAAACACCTTGATGTTCCTTTTAGACGGGTCATTAGTGGACAGGTGGAACAAATCCCCTCCCCAGGCCACCCCTGGGGGGCATTCTGCGCCTCCCACAGTTACACCAGCACAGAGAACCATCTCTCACATGGAAGATGAATAGGCGCCTGGAAGAGATGGGGCCTGTCAGAGAGGGCCCCACAGGCCGGCCAGGGGGCCAGGTGGCATTGTCCTTAGACCTGGACAGCTCTGGGCCCCACACCTTAGAGGACCCCACTGTGGCCTTCCTTGGCCCACAGCCCTCCCATGTGATGAGGAGTCTGCAGGGCCAGACCCCTTCTAGACCACACAGTGGATTCCTGGGAGTGGTCACTGCCAGGGTCCCCTTTGTCCCCTTCTCCTGGCCCTTCCTCCTGAGGGCAAACGGTACCTAAGAAGGAGCCAAGGATGGGGCTGGGCTCCTCCACTGTGCTCTTGCCCTGGCCGGGAGCCAGGTAAACTGTACAATAAAATAACATTTTGACCTTGATGCTGGTTTTAGAAAGAAATGGGTGGAATTCTTTTTATCTGCCCTGGGTTCTAGCAGCCCATTGTTTTGGGAAGGATGTACACTCCCGGGGCATTGTTCCTAAACCAGTAAGTCCCTGTGCTGGGGCAAGGGGGCAGGACAGTGTTCATGAGAGCTGACACCTTTGCTGGAGTTCGACAAAATCTGCTCCCGTGTCCCCCATCTGTGACAGCTCATCAGCCCGCAGCAGTGTCTGGATTCAGCTGACCAGGGTAAACACCGGGCTCCAGAAGGATAGTGACTGGTATTTCTTTGATTTGAAGATAGAGAAGAGCCAGGAGCGCTGTCTATAGTTCTCAGAAAGTTATTTGCATCTCTGCCTTTATTTTGTATGATAAAGCATATAAAACTGTATTTCCCATAATATTTTTTAAAAAGTCACCCATAATTTTTAATGGTAGGTTGCTGAATGACAAATACATTGTAATCTCTAGGTCAAATGTGTGATTAAGAATAAAGTATTCTTGGCCAGGCGCGATGGCTCACCCCTGTAATCCCAGCACTTGGGGAGGCAAGGCAGGCGGATCATGATGTCAGGAGTTCAAGACCAGCCTGGCCAACATAGTGAAACCCCTTCTCTACTAAAAATACAAACATTAGCTGGGTGTGGTGGTGCACACCTGTAGTCCTAGCTACTCGAGAGGCTGAGGCAGGAGAATCACTTGAACCTGGAAGGCGGAGGTTGTAGTGAGCCTAGATCATGCCACTGCACTCCAGCCTGGGCGACAGAGGGAGACTCCATCTCAAAAAAAAGAAAAAAGAAAAGGAAACAGTTTAGAAGAGAATGATGGCATATTACAGGGCATGTTCCATCCCCAGACGCCAAGGAGAGTGCAGAGAAAGCCACTTCTGGCCACAGGCATGTCTCCTGGGATTCCCAATGTCCTGCCAGCTCCTGGAGAACAGGATGCCACTCTGGTCTTTTCTTTGGTATGGTCCTTCTTCCTTCTGCCTAACTTCCTTTCAGCAAAGCAAAGAACAATCTCCGTTCTTAAAAACGAACATGCGCAATACCCACCTCTCTGTTAGCTGGCAGTTACTAAAAGAATGAGCATTATTGAGGATTAAGAGAGAACCCCCACCCCAAGGGAAGGGGCTGGAAAGTTAATTGCTGCGTAGTCACAGCCCCTCAGAACCTTTGATTACACCCATTGGAGTGTTTGAACGTGGACTTTATGCTTCCCCTCCTTTGAAAATGGCAGCAAGCCTAGCTGTGTAAGGGTTGTACACTGAGGAGACTTACGGTTGGAACTGTGTCTGCTGAAAGCCCCCCCTAGCTTGGGCTGTACAAAGATTCATTTGATTTGCTGCCCTGGTAGAAAACCACCTCCCAGATGGAGGGTCCCCTCGTCCATTCTGTAGACCAGCATGGGGCATTACAAAGGCGTGGGAAGGCAGCTGTGCTTGCTAGCATAGGTGGCTAGAGGAGAAGAAAGATTCGTTCTGAGAACCACAGGAAAGAAGGGCGCCAGGGGGAAATCTATTGTTCACTTTCCTCTGCACAGTGCCTGGAATATGGCAAAAGGTGCTGCGAGAACCACGTGAAGTAAAGACAAGACCTTTGGCTGTGAATAAAGATGTGGTTTTTCGTCCTGCCAACCTACATTTTATAAAGCACTCACTTGCCCTACATTGGGTCCTGCCAGCGTCTCTGTGCTCTCTGGGATGGAAGATGTGGGCTGGAGCAGCCCTGCCAGCCTGTTCTGAGGGCTGTAGCCTGGACCACACTCCCAAGGCAGAGGATGGGGCAAAGGACTGCACCTGCCGCCAGCTGGGGCGGGCCAGGACTTCGCTCATCTGAGCGCAGTTCCCTTATCTGTAAAATGAAGAGGGTGATCTGTGAGTCCCTTCAGATCCTTCCTGCCCTGGCCTTCCGCGGTCGTGTGAACAGAATGCTTGGCTGAGGTACAGTGACTGTGTTGTGAGAACTCAAAACTGGCCACTGAGGGGCATAAATGCACGTCATGTAATTAAATAATGGCTCCAAATCAAGCATTTGCCTTGTCAGGGCTGTGCTAGGTCCTCTGAGTGTTTCGTCTCCCACGCAGGTGAGGGAGGATTGGCTGCATGCACACAGCATCTCTGTACAGTGGATATCTTCCCCTGATTCCCAGTGACACGCAGAGGTTACGGACCTCGTGCGCCGTCTCGCAGCCGATGAGGGGCTCTAGTGTCAGAACCCAGGCCTCTCCACCTCCAAGCCCAGCTCCCTTCCATTTGGAGCCAGACTGCTTTCCGCGAAGGTGCAGTGAGCTGATGCCTTTGTGCACCTAGCCTGGGGCAGGCACTTAGTAGGTGTTGAGCGAAAGTCGTTGCTGAACCTGCCATTGCTCAGATGTGTGCTGGGGCAGTCCTGCCAGTCTGTCCTGAGAGCTGCAGCCTGGGCCACGTCCCCGGGGCAGAGGATGGAGCAAAGGACTGCAAGTCAGTGGATGGTCAGTGGGGGTGACATGGCAGGGGAGCCGAGGCAGGTCCCCTCGAATAGTGCTCACCTGCCCTTCAGGGACATTGATGAACGTTGGGGAATGCAGCTTCTTTACTCGTTCTTGCGAGAAGACTGCCAAGCCCAGGGAAAGGCCCATGCTGGGGCCTCAGAGGTGATGGGAGCCTCCCTGTGCCCTGCGTGCCTACACCTTTCCTCTCTCTCCGGGACATGGTCCCGCCAGGCACTGATTGTGACACTACACTTGGGGGCCCGAGCCATCAAGCCAGGGGTATACGGGTTCACAGCCACCAGATCCTAGCACCAGTGCCCTCACCTGGCACTGACTGTGCTTCAAGTGGCTGGTAGTGGACAGCTCTCTTCACATTGACTTGGAATGGAGCTCAGTGCCCAGCCTGGCTGCAGAGCACCCGGTGGCTTCCATTCTCCTTGGGTCTGCTGCTGGTCGTTGTACACACTGTCACCTGCCTTCATCTCTGAGCAGCCCATGTGTCGGTGTTCCCTGAAGCCACAGGAGACTCTGCTGTCATAGGGTGGGGCAGCCCAGAACTCAGCCTGTGGCAGGGACATACAAGTGGGTGTCACCATGGCATGTGAAGAGCTGGGGGCATGGCTGCCTTTTCCTGGCACCTGCTGTGCTCACGGACTCTCCCTCCCCACCTGCGCAGAATGCCCGACGACAGCTGATGACAGCACACTGCCTTAGGTCTGACCAGGCGGCTATCACAACATAACCACAGGCTGGGCACCTGTTAACAACAGAAACATATTGCTCACAGTTCTGGAGGCTAGGAAGTCCAAGATCAAGGCTCTGGCAGATGTGGTGTCTAGGGAGGGTGGTGTCTGCTTTCTGTTCGCAGACAGCACCTCCTCCCGGTGTCCTTGCATGGTGGAAGGACACACAGTCTTCTTCAGGCCTCTTTTGTAAGGGCACTAATCCCACTCATGAGGACACTGCCCCCATGAGCTCATCACCTCCCAAAGGCCCCACCTCCTGATGCCATCACCTTATGTGAGGATTTCAACATAGGGATTTTGGGGACCCACACATTTGGACCAGAGCACACAGCGAGCTGAGGCCGAGACTTTTCAGGCCTGGGTCTGGTTACCACAGGCACTTGAACCCTTTTTGACCGGCTGCTCCCTCTTCACGATGTGAGTGTTTCATGTGCCCAGGTCCAGGGAACAGATGAGATCACTGAGGATTCTGATGCAGCCCAGGCAGAGGCTGGCACTGCACCCAGGGGCCCCTGGGCATTGAGCCAGGGGTATATGGGTTCACAGCCACAGATCCAAGACCCGTTCATCCCAGGCTGAGGGGACGGTGGAGAGTTTGGGGGCTGCTAGCCAGGTGAGGAAGTGGGAGTATGGCGACCTCACCCGCCTGCAGTGACTGTGTTCACATGGGGGGATGGTGACCTCATGTGTCCTGTGCCCCTTGGATGGAGACACCAACAACCTGGCAGGGCCCCAACCCTCTGGTCGCATGTTCACTTCCTGTAATGACCTCGCTGGAGGGGCTGGAGTGCACTCCACGTCAGCCACACAGGCACAGTGGGCCACGAATGGACTATGGGGGACTCTCGCAGACCCCAGTGGCTCAGCCATTATCCTTCTGGGAAGACAGGGGTGTAACCAGACCCCACAGGTGTTCCCTGTTATGGACAATGTTTGGCGATGTAATGGAACAATAGTAACACTGCAGGGGAGGTCCTAGAGACAGTGACATGAGGCACAGCAAGGTTAAGGAACTTTGGCCAAAGACAGCGTGCTGATGAGTGGCAGAGCCAAGGTTTCCACCGCTTTTTATCTGACTCTGGACTCTGAAACCGACATCTTTTGAATCTGACGTCATGTTAGTGGTCTACCTTTGTGCTGTCTTCTTTAGCTTTTAAAGAAAGCACTTAGGCAGGGTGCAGTGGCTCATGTCTGTAATCCCAACACTTTGGGAGGTCAGGGTGGGCAGATCACGAAGTCAGGAGATCAAGACCATCTTTTTT
>NW_016107711.1:1777003-1786491 GCF_001604975.1 Cebus imitator
GCACCAAGAACCGCCACACCAAGGCAGCGGCAAAACCGCCTCACCGGCCTCAAGAGTCACGCTGGCGACATGTGGGGCTCCTCCGCTGGGAATCTCCTAGTGTGTGAGCAACAAAAATTGATCTGAAAGTGTGGCGTCCTCTCGTTCTCTGCTCTTTCAGTGGGAGCTGCAATCCCGAGCTGCTAGTGATCAGCCATCTTGGATCTCTCTCCTGTTTATCAAGACCATCTTGGCCAACATGGTGAAACTCCGTCTCGACTAAAGATACAAAAATTAGCTGAGTGTGGTGACGTGTGCCTGTAATTCCAGCTACTCGGGAGGCTAAGGCAGGAGAATTGCTTGAACCAGGGAGTCAGAGGTTTCCATGAGCTGAGATGGTGCCACTGCATTCTAGCCTGGGTGACAGAGCCAGACTCTGTCTAAAAATAAAAGAAAGCACTTTTCCAAAGTGTCCCATTTCATGCCTGCTTGTAAAGGATGAGAAGTGGCCCCAGGGCACAGCCAATGGTATTTTCCCCATTGCCCTCTCCCTCTACCTTCAAATGAGCAGTTAGGTCAGTAAGCCGGCAGAGCTCTTGTGCTGCTGCTGGGGCCTGGCGTGGGGGACTGTGACCCCTTGGTAGGCAGCCCACCAGGGAAGAGCCCCAGCAGGACAACAGGTAGGGATGCGGCAGGGAAAGTTGCTCATCTCTGGCTGACATGAGAGAAGTGACAGTCAGCAAAGCAGGACAGAGAGGGACATGTGGGCTGGGCATGTGGCCCATACCTGTAATCTCAGCACTTTGGGAGGCTGAGGTGGGAGGATCACTAGAGCCCAGGAGTTCAAGACTGGCTTTAAAAACTAGCCAGGTACGGAGGCACTGTTTTGGTAGCTACTTAGGCGGGTGAGATGAGAGGATCACTAGAGCCTGGGAGTTTGAGGTGGCAGTGAACTATGGTAACGCCACTGCACTGCAGCCTGGGTGACAGAGTGGGACCCTGTCTCTTTAAAAACAAAATGGTGACCTGTGGCATGTTCTAGGTGGAGCCAGGACCAGCCCAAAGCTGCTGAAGTCCCAGCTGTCTGAACTGCCTCTACAGCACAGTGGGACTGTCACTCTGACAGTGCTCCTGGCCGCCTTCTTACTTCCTAACCTACCTAGCAAAGCCTCCCCTTAGGTTCTCCCCATCCTGACTGTGGCTCTGTTACTTAGATGCTCATGAGGCCGACTCTGCTGGGAACAATTTGGTTTATGTAAAGAGAATTCAATTTCTTCATCACTAAGTGAGTTAACATGATCAGTAATTGTCCGTCCCCACAATGCCTCCATAGCACTTCTCCCTCTTGATTTCTGGGAATTGAACAGAAGTTGAGAGCAGATATATGAGAGCAAGGTAGACCTCAGTAAGCAGAGGAGCACAGATCCAGCTGGTGGGGCTTCCGGGGCCCCAGTGGGGTCTCCATGAGAGCCTGAACACCCACTGGTCTGAGGACAGAAGGCAGCCATGGCACAGGCCTCCTGTTGTCTTGCTGGTCAATTTTGGGTTTGGTTTCTCGAGCTCTCTGTTTTGGCCCACATCAGAGGACAGTGGGCACTGAAGGACAGCCTCTGCCTGGCACGTCTGCAGCCCTGATACCCCACAATTCTGACGTGAAATCCACACAGGGAATTGGAGCCCAAAGGCCCATCCTCAAAGCCCACTCATTTTTGTGGCCAAATACTAAAATGTTGTCCACTGGAGGTTTTAGAAGTGAGACTAGGCCCAGACAGAAGCAGATCAGGTGAGCCAGCCCAGTTCCAGACTTCCCGATGAGCAGACACACCTGTGGCACCTGCTACAAGGGGGGCTCTGAGCCCCACCCCAGTCCTGCGGAAGGAACTGCTGCTCTGCAGAGGAAGGGACGGGTGGAGGCGGAGTCTGGGGTTTTAATGAGTGTCTCAGGTGTATCTTAGGCTAGGCAAATTTGGGAAATGTTGAATTCATCATGGACTTGCTCTGAGCTGCCCACAGCCACCAGCAAAATGCCACACAAAGACCAAGTAATGCTTTATTTCTGTCTTGTTAGCCTACTTAAAATGGAGACCTTTTCCCAGAATATTACTAATTGAAGGTAGTATTCATATACTTAGAAGATATAAAGCCATGCTCCCGGTGTATGAGACCATGTACCCATGATGTGCCAGCTTAAGAGGAGTCTGTGAGTGCCGGGCCACACTTCTGGGCCTCAGGGCACCAAGGATCCCTGCCCAGAGTGAACTCATTGGGGGATGGGGTGAAGGAGGGGAGGATGGAGAGGAACCGGTGCGGTGACTGGCAGCAGGTGCTCTTGTGAGAAACAGCCCAGCAAGGCTAAGAGTGTGGCCTTTGGAGAAGGTGACATCAGCTGGGTGATGTCGGCTGCCCTGTCCCAGCTCTCTCCCTTTCCTGGGAATCTCCTGTCATTCTAACACATTGCCTTTCCCTCAACTTGGGGGTTGTATTGCCCAGCACTGGTGCTGTGGGCTGAATTGTGGCCCCCACATCTGGCTGCTGAAGCCCCAACCCCCAATGCGATTATTGCAGGGAGGACCTTTACAGGAGGCAGTGAAGGTTGAACAGGTTCATACGGGTAGTGCCCTAATCCCAGGGGAACCAGTATTCTTATCAAAGAGGAAGTGACCAGGTGTGCACACAGAGAAAAGGCCATTTGCAAACCAAGGAGAGAGGGCTCAGGAGAGACAAACCCACCATCCAAGACACCTTGACCTCGGACTTCTAGCCGCCAGCACTGTGAGAAAGACATTTCTGTGGTTTAAGCTGCCCAGTCTGTGGTCCTTGGTGATGGCAGCCCAGCAGGCTCATGTAACTGGGATACCCTAGTGAGCCTTTTCATCTGATGAGCCGTGGGTGCTGACTTTGTCATCAGACTGAGCCAGAAACCTGGAGCCTGCGTACAAGGCACTGTTCTCCAGGGCACTGCTCAGATCTGTGCCAATGGAGACGTGAGATGGAGGAAGCGTTATGGATGGAGTCATCTAGGGTCCTGTCCTTCCTTATCTCCATGTCCGTGGCACACCCCACAGTGGCTGATGTCTGGGAGGCATCCCAGGTTATTTGTGGAACGAACAAATGAATCACACAGTTGATTGCATCTGCGTCTGTCTTCATGCAGACGTGCTATGTGGATGTTTAGAAATCCAGTAGGGAAGGTCAGGCGTGGTGGCTC
The DNA here is from genome assembly GCF_001604975.1 of Cebus imitator. Classification (NCBI taxonomy): domain Eukaryota; kingdom Metazoa; phylum Chordata; class Mammalia; order Primates; family Cebidae; genus Cebus; species Cebus imitator. The sequence goes on from NW_016107711.1 coordinate 1,780,191, forward strand.
CCGCCTTCAGTCCCAGCACCCCAGCACTTCGGGAGGCTGAGGTGGGTGGGATCACTTAAGGTCAGGAGTTTGAGACCAAATATTTTTTTATTTTTGTAAAAATACAAAAATTAGCTGGACGTGGTGGCACATACCTGTAATCCCGGCTACTCGGGAGGCTGAGGCAGGAGAATCACTTGAACCTGGGAGGTGGAAGTTGCAGTGAGCCGAGATTGTACCACTGCACTCCAGCCTGGGTGACAGAGTGAGACTATGTTTCCAAAAAAAGAAAAAAGAAAAACCCAGTAGGGGAGCAGGGAGGACTGGGAACCCAGGTGACCACAGGGGACCCTCTAGCCCTGTGAGGAACCCCGCCGAGCAGCCTGCTCTGTTGACCAACACAATAAGACATCGGTTCTCAACCAGGGAGGATTCTGCCCCCATCAAGTGTACATGGCAGTGTCTAGAGACAGCGTTGGTTGTCACAATGGGGTAGGGAGTGGGGACTACTGGCATCCAGTGTGTGAAGGATAGGGTTGCTGCTAAGCATCCTACAGGGCACAGGACAGCCCCCAGGATAAAAACCTGACTGTCCCCAAATGTCCATCATGCCAAGGATAAGAAACCCTGCAGCAAGATGAGGCATCCTGGCTCTTGATGATCTAATGAGAGCCTGTCAGTGTTAAGGAGGAAAGCCATGCTAAGCAGGCAGGGAGCTCCTTCTTCTGGAGGAAGCAATGAGCAGTTGGTTCAGCTGCACCTCCGCATATTGTTGGGTGATTACTGCTGACATCTGAAGGGCCTCTGAAGGCCCCCTTCTGCAGGCTGCAGAGGCACGTGTAACGGCCTGAGAGGGAGAAGGCTGGTGTTGGTGGGCCTTGCTTTAGAAATGAGGGGATAGGCCGAGGTTCATTCTTCCTCCTGCCAAAGCTCATTTGAAAACACCTGGTCCCCCTCAGCATCCCCTGGTCCTCTGTGCCCTCCGTGTATCCAGGGGCAAGCACAGAGCTGGAAGATGAGGTCACTGCTGGTGGGAGGATGGGGTACTTGAGAGTATTAGGGCCTAGAGGAAACTGGGAGGGAGTTTGATTTTAGAAAGAAGGGAGTCAACACCTTTTGAAATGAGAAGGAAGAAGGGTACTTGGAGAAACCATGTGGTAGAAAGAGCTGTGTATTTAGGACAACTGCACCAGGCAGGCCCTGGGTGGAGAAGAGGAGAGTGAGAGGCTTGAAACTAGGAGCAGCTCAGAGACGAGCTTCCAAATGATGCTTTCAATTGAAGCATTTATTGATCCTGTAAGAAAAAGTGTGACCTGTCAGGAAACAAAGCTAAGGCTGGTCCCTAAACTCAAGAAGCTTCGAGTTTTTTTGTGTTGTTAGCTGATTTCTCTACCAGGTACTCCAGGAGAAAGGGGCTTAGGAGCCAAGCTTGGTAGGCACTGTGCACAGTACTCACTGCCCAGAGATTTGCAGTCGTGGACATAAATTGCTCGGAGAAAATTGACAGGAAGAGACCAGTTCAGGGGTTAATTGTGCATTTTCTAAACCTTGTTGTTTGCTGCAGTGAGAGGGCAGATTTAGCAAGTGAAAATACAGGGTGCCCATTAAATCTGAATCTTAGATAAACAAAGAATCCTTGAGACATGGGACATACTTACATTAAAAAACATGTTCATCTATCTGAAATTCAAATCCAGCTGAGCATCCTGTCCTTTGTCTGGCAAAGGGGGAAGGGGGCTGGGGGCAGACCACCTGTCATGAGGCACACGTTGGAAACGCTGTCCCAGGTCTTACCCGTGCAGCGCCGTTTAGTCCTGGCTCTGCGTCCTCCCAGTGCTGAGGCCTGCAGACCCTGCAGACCGCTTTATCGTGTTTGCCCTCTTGTCCAATGACACACTGTTAGTTTTCTAGCAAATCATTTTCTGGCATTCTTGACTGCCTGGAGCAGCTGTGAACTCAGAAATGCATGAAAGATGCTGCTTGGTGCCAGCGGAACCCAGAGTAGCCGAGCCAAAGCTGGGGCTGGCCAGATCCCCATGGGGGGTGGGGGGCGGGACCTTTGAGCATCATTTGGCCACTGTGTGCAGCATCTGCGGCGTGTTGGGGAAATAGGAGCGACCTCCTAGGCCGGCAGTGTCTGATGAGGTAGAAAAGCTGAGAGGAAGCAGCTAGGAGAGCAGTGAGAATAGGCAAGGGGCAAGGCCGAGGAAAGGCAGACAGGACTAAAGGAGAGGTTACGGCTGGAGCTGCAGGTGGCAGACAGCAGTGCCACCACAGGTGCCGGGGGCCTCCGTGGAAAGGCCCCCGTTCTTCACAGTGGCTCTGAGCCACCCAGAACAGGTTTGCTGGTGGCTGTGGCTGCTATTAATATTTATGGAAGATACCCTATGCCTTCCTGAAGGATTTCTGTGTCCTGCTGTCCCCCTCCTGACCCTTGCTTTAGCCACACTGGCCTCCTCGCTGTTTCTGTAACACACAAGGGGTGCTCCTGCCACAGGGCCTTTACACGCGCTGTTCCCTCTGCCCAGGATGCTTCCTCCCCAGGAGTCCTCCTGGTTCAAGGACCACCTTCATTCTGGTCTTTGTTCAGTTGTCTCTTCAGAAGGTCTTGCCTGATTACCTTATTTTAGAAGTGAAACTCTCCATCCTGGCTTTATTTTTTCCTTAACGTGTGTCACCCTCTGAAATTCTGTACAGTTTGTTTTGTTTTTTGGTTTTGTTTGTTTGTTTTGAGACAGAGTCTCATTCACTCTGTTGTCCAGCCTGAAGTGCAGTGTTGTGATCTCAGCTCTCTGCAACCTCTGGCTCCCGGGCTCAAGCGATTCTCCTGCGTCAGCCTCTGGAGTAGCTGGGATTACGGGTGGACGCCACCATGCCTGGCTAATTTTTGTACTTTTTTTAGTAGAGACAGGGTTTCACCGCGCTGACCAGGCTAATTTCAAACGCCTGACCTCAAGTGATCTGCCTGCCTCAGACTCCCAATGTGCTGGGATTACAGGCGTGAGACCCCACGCCCTGCCCTGTTTATTGCTTTATTCACTGCCTTCCCCTGAAGAATGTAACTTCCAGAAAGGGAAGGATTTTGTCTATTTCTGTTCTTTGTTGAATCTCTAGTACCTAGAACCATGCCTGGTCCTAATTAGGCACTTGATGAGTGTTTTTTAACGAATGCTCTGAGCTGTTCTTTAATCAGTCCTCATCACCCCCATTGTGGAACTCTGGGCAAGCCTTGCCTGGGTCTCCAGCTAATAATGGGTAGATCAGGATCTGTATCCAAGTAGTGCACCCAGCAGTGGGCAGGGGGGTTCTGGGGCCATGGTTTGTCTCCCTTTGCTAGAGGATATTGTTCTGGCACAAGAGGAGAGGTGCCCCAATGTGTCCTATGTCTGTAATGGATGGCTTTGTCTCTGTTTCCTCAGGATGTGGTTCTGAGACAGTCCCTGTCCCCGATGGCCCACGGAGTGACTCGGTGGAAGGAAGTCCCTTCCGTCCCCCGTCACACTCCTTCTCTGCCGTCTTCGATGAAGACAAGCCGATAGCCAGCAGCGGGACTTACAACTTGGACTTTGACAACATTGAGCTTGTGGATACCTTTCAGACCTTGGAGCCCCGTGCCTCAGACGCTAAGAATCAGGAGGGCAAAGTGAACACACGGAGGAAGTCCACGGATTCCGTCCCCATCTCTAAGTCTACACTGTCCCGGTCGCTCAGCCTGCAAGCCAGTGACTTTGATGGTGCCTCTTCCTCAGGCAATCCCGAGGCCGTGGCCCTCGCCCCAGATGCCTATAGCACGGGTTCCAGCAGTGCTTCCAGTACCCTTAAGCGAACTAAAAAACCGAGGCCGCCTTCCTTAAAAAAGAAACAGACCACCAAGAAACCCACAGAGACTCCCCCAGTGAAGGAGACGCAACAGGAGCCAGACGAAGAGAGCCCCGTCCCCAGTGAGGAGAATCTAGCATCTGAGACGAAGACAGACTCTGCCAAGACGGAAGGTCCTGACCCAGCCTCATTGGAGGAGACGCCCCTTGAGCCTGCCACGGGACCCAAAGCTGCCTGCCCTCCGGACTCAGAGAGTGCGGAAGGGGCGGTCCCCCCAGCTTCTGGAGGTTGCAGAGTGCAGAACTCACCCCCCGTCGGGCGGAAGACACTGCCTCTTACCACGGCCCTGGAGGCAGGGGAGGGAACCCCATCAGATAGCCGGGGGCAAGAGGACTCTCCAGCCAAAGGGCTCTCCGTGAGGCTGGAGTTTGACTATTCTGAGGACAAGGGTAGTTGGGACGACCAGCAGGAAAACCCCCCTCCTACCAAAAAGATAGGCAAAAAGCCAGTTGCCAAAATGCCCCTGAGGAGGCCAAAGATGAAAAAGACACCCGAGAAACTTGACAACACTCCTGCCTCACCTCCCAGATCCCCTGCTGAACCCAATGATATCCCCATTGCTAAAGGTACTTACACCTTTGATATTGACAAGTGGGATGACCCCAATTTTAACCCTTTTTCTTCCACCTCAAAAATGCAGGAGTCTCCCAAACTGCCCCAACAATCATACAACTTTGACCCAGACACCTGTGAGGAGTCCGTTGACCCCTTTAAGACATCCTCTAAGACCCCCAGCTCACCTTCTAAATCCCCAGCCTCCTTTGAGATCCCAGCCAGTGCTATCGAAGCCAATGGAGTGGACGGAGATGGGCTAAACAAGCCCGCTAAGAAGAAGAAGACGCCCCTCAAGACGTAAGTTCAGGGGTGGAGGTGGTAAGGATCGGAGGCGGGGGTGCACATTGCTGTGACCCTTGGTCATATGCCTGGATAACCTTCGACTGCCCTAACCTTGCCCTTGGGTGCTGTGATGATGCCACGCTTACGGCTGTTGTACCAGGCAGATAATATATGTGTTTTCCTTCCTCTCTGCTGACAGAGTGGAGGCATTTTCCCATCCACATACCCCTTTGTGTCCTTGGTCTTTTGCTTTAATAAATCAATGGCCTAGAGCTTTACTTTTAGCCAAAGACCTGATGTTCAACTCCAGGGCAATCTGGGAGATCCCATGGCTAAAAGCTCCCTTGAAGATCTGGTCGATCCCCCTGTTGGTAACTAGTTGCTTTTTGGAGAAGCTAGGAGATACACCCTTTAAAATATTAAAATTTATAGAATTTGTTTCTGCCTATTAATGAGACATTAGCCCAGGAGACAAACATAGTAGATTCCAGAAGGCCCAGGAATGAAAGATGTGGCCTGGGCCCTTTTCTGCTGCATGCCAACCAGCCCATAAGAAATACCCGTCTTTGGCCGGGTGTAGTGGCTCACGCCTATAATCCCAGCATCTTGGGAGGCTGAGGTGGGTGGATCGCCTGAGGTCAGGAGTTTGAGACCAGCCTGGCCAACGTGGTGAAACCCCATCTCTACTAAAAATGCAAAAATTAGCTGGGTGTGGTGGCGGGTTCCTGTAATCCCAGCTACTTGGGAGGCTGAGGTAGGAGAATCGCTTGAACCCGGGAGGCGGAGGTTGCAGTGAGCCAAGATCAGGCCAAGGCCACTGTGCTCCAGTCTGGGCGACAGAGCGAGACTCCGTCTAAAAAAATGAATAAATAAAACGAAATACTCCTCTTTGACTCCTTCCCTCTCTCCAGTCATCTTTTGTAGACAAAACCCCTGTAAGTTCTGAAGAGATAAATGGAACCTGGAAGCAGGGAGCAAATCCCCACAATCCCCAGGAAACCATTAGTCCTCGGCTCTGTGGTTCACAGACACTTGGCCAAGTACATTGTGCTTAAATACCAAACACCCATTGTTCCAGAGTTCATCCCAAGACTTGTTCTCTCATGGATGGTTGCTGGCCCTTTATTATTTGGCCTCTGTGGTTAATAGCTTGGCGATTTCCTTACTCTTATGGGAAGTATTGTCAATAATTTTAAGACTGTGGAGATCAGTCTCCTGGGGAAAGACCACAGCGCTGGCCCCTCTCGGTCTGCCTGGCACGAAAGAGACAGGGTGACATGTTTACCTCCCATTCTGGGCTCCCCCTAACATTGAACATCTGAGAAGAATGCAGGGCCTCCCAAGAGGAGGTTTGACAGCAGGGTTTAACCTTGGATTACCCTGCCACTGTCTAGTGGTGGCTGGAGGCCATCCTGGCCAAAATGGGGACTTTTTTTTTCAGCTACCCAACTAGATCCTTCCTAGAGACAGCCTAGAATTCATGTTGGAAACTTTATTTCAAGCCTTGAATAGACGTCTGACATGCCTAGACTGCAAAGCCATGCTCTCCCATCTGTGGAGTGAGAGCCGACCGTGGCCACCACCTCCTCCTCCTCCGAGATATATT
>NW_016107711.1:1786511-1790880 GCF_001604975.1 Cebus imitator
TAGGCATCAGAGCTAACAGGGGTCGAGGAAGTTTACCCAGCTTGTGGTCTCACCTCTAGTGCAGATAAGGACTTTGGCTTGGAAGACCCTGCACGGGTCTGATAAAGCTCTTGGGGCACCAGTGCTTTGTGGGATCATTAGAACCAAGAGAGGAAGCTGTTCCCCAGCAGCCCCTTCCAAAAAGCTGGGGCACTGCCCAGCTTCAGAAGTAGACCCTCTAGCGATGGCTGCCATATCCTAACCCATTAATAACCAGTTGCCTGCAGATTTATCTTTTTTGTCAGTTCCTTCTGTCTGTCTCTCTTTTTCTTTGTCTTCTTGTCTTAGGATGGTTGAAGATGTGATGTCTGTGTGTTCTCTGTTGTAAGTAAATTTAATGCAATCTGCCTCTTATGCCCAATGTGCTTGTTTTTCTGCCTTTTGTTTCTGCTTCCAAGCTCTTTTTAATTTCCCCTCTATGGCTGCTACTGATGTATTTCTGTGGTGGGCCTGGGAATGATGTGGCATGGGGCTCCCCAGTAGCCAAGGTTACTTTTCTGTTTCATAGTGATTCGCCTAAGAGACTGCTTGGCTGTGAAAATGTGACCATCCAGCATCTGCCTGCTTGTCAGGAATGGAACTTTTTTCCCTCCCTTGCATATTGGATGTCTTCATCTGAAATCATAAAAATTTTTTTTTAAACAACTCTTCATTGCATTCTTTCATTTTAAATTGGGCTAGTGGGCGATTGCTTTCAACACTCCTGTGACTTCGCATTAAAATAAACTGCCGGTCTAACCACAGGCAGTGACGGCCATGGCTTTTCCTGCTAACATGTAAAGCAGAAATGTTTGGGCCGTTCCAAATTGAGGCCTGCAGAGCACCCTGAAAAGCAGGGTCAGCGCAGAGTGGAGCACACGGCTGAGAGCCATCGCCAGGCTGCCCCGGGCCTGCATCCTCAGTCACCCAGGACCTGGCTGGGTATTGGCATGCCTCATCTGTCATCTGTGGGTCACCCTGCCACCTGTCAGTAGAAACAGAGCTGACCATTTCTGTGCCTCTGCTGCTTTGCCTCCCCTGGCCAGGAGGGATCTGTGGGCAGCTCTGGGGAGTCCATGGGCGTACACCTTCTCCCTGTCCTTACAAGGGAAGCTGGCCTCGTCCCAGGTGGCCAGCAGTCCCAGGATAGGGTGGAGTCTGTCAGGCTCTCTTCTGCCCAAGGGATTTCTTCAGTCTTTTTGAGCCACTCAGCAACTATAAACTATATGGTTATATATTTATATGCATGAATAAATATATGCTTCAAGCTGTGGTTGTACTGTTTTAATGGCAAATGTTATCAATGCTGTAAATAGCCATTTATAGTATTTTTTTTCATGATTAAATGCCATTGTTGGAGTGATTTGAGAGAACACAAGGAAGGAACTTGAATGCCAAATTGCTCTGCCCACCCAGTTAATGTCGAAGGGGAGGGGGTGGGATCTAAGGAGAGGGACCACCCCTCAGAGCCTTTACTTTACTGGTAGTGGGGCCATACCAGGGAGGGGCTGGGGACAGGGGGCAGGGGCCAGTCTGCAGGGTGGAAAAAGACCCCATTCTGACGTCTGCACGATGGATTGAGTGGAACTGCTCAGGCTACAGTCACCCCTTCCTCCTGGGATCTGCTTCCTTGAGCCTTCAGGAGTCTAATCTGGTGTTTCGTTTGCCTCACAGCCCCCCATTCATATGAAGGAGAAAGAAAGGGAGAAAAGAGCTGCGAGTCTTGTCTGTTCACCATGGTTAGGAAAAGACATAAAAGAATCACCTCTCCCAGCCCCACCTTTAGTCAGGATTCCACCTAGACGCCTTCAGAGCACGGGAATCCATTGAGCTCAAAGATCCTGTGATCGGGAGGATTCAGCAGGTTCTCCCTGAGGACCCTGAACTTTCTATTTCTCTGTGGACCCCTTCAGTTGTTTGTTAAGTGAGGTGTTGCCTTGCCCGTCTGTAAATTGGTGTCCTGATCCTAGAGCCCCTCCCCCAACCTTATTTGGGTTGACATTCCTGGAAGACTCCAGATAAATTAATCTGCTCACCAAAAATTTGCTTCATAAAATAAAAACATTTAGTTAAATTTATCTTCATTTTCTGGGTCAGTTCTCCAAAATGGCATCTCTTTAAAGATTTCCGGATTGATGGATCTTTCCCTTGGGGGCAAAAATAACAGCTGTTAAAAAGTGAGAATGGGTAGTGGCCGTCTTCTCGCTGGTGCTGGAGTGGCGGCGGTGGGAGGGTGGCCTGGGCCAGATGGCTCCGCAGAGGCAGTAGCTTTGGTCCGCTCTGTACTGCTCTGGAGTGTCCCGTTCCTCTGCTTGTTGTGTTTACATTTTCCATTTTGTTTCCAGTGACACATTTAGGGTGAAAAAGTCGCCAAAACGGTCTCCTCTCTCTGATCCACCTTCCCAGGTACAGTGTTCTTTGATCATGACGGTTTTATGTGCCCCCCCGCCGATGGTTTTCCTTTCTTGTTGACAAAGCTTTGCTTTCCACTCATCCCGGGCATGCTTCCAAGATCATGTTTCCAAGACCCTCTTCTTGCCTCCTATGTGGAGGGTCCCTCGCATTTGCAAGACGTGTTGATCTCTTCACTTTGCGGAAGATCATAGTGTGTCCTGAGAGTGGGAAGACATTCAGTAAAAATGTTAGTTGGGCTCTAGAGGACCCGTTCTCCATTCAGGCCAGTTCATCTGCTGTGAACTTCTAGTACTGTCGAGTGGAGAAAGACTCTTGAGATGAATGAATACGCAGTGAGAAGGTAAAAAAAAAAACTCAGCATGAGTCAGGAGCACTGCATTGTGCAGCTAAATTGGAGTGGGAAGAAAAGGGAACTCCACCCCAAAGAAGTGGGGCTTGGGTTCTTTCTTTATTAGAGTCCCTCTCACCAGTTCCTCCATTAGATGTATTCCATTTCTTCTACGCTGTTTCCAGACCAAGAAAGATTATCCTCAAGCCTGTCAGTCATACATCTAGGGCTAATTTCTGGGTCATAGAACAAGCAAACCTCCCACCCCTCCAAGTCTGAGCCAGCAAAGCCCCAGCCTGCAGACCCTGGCCAGGGTGGGGGCAGTGGAGGGAAGCACTCAGCCCTGGGGATGGGGGCAGGTCCTCACTGAAGCTCCACCCTGACCTATTCCACGTCACACTCTCCAATGGAAATGGAGATATGATCCCCCTTTTCTGCCTCCAGTGACTAGTGTGATGAGTGTCAGGTGACTCTGGTGATATTGATGTGCAGGCCCGAAGCCCTGTCTGAGCATCGCACAGTAATCGGTCATAAAACTAGCAGGAATGCTCAAGTAACTAAGATATAAAATCCTGATTTAAAAAAAAAAAAAATCATGGTTACTCCCTGAAACAAACCATCACAAAAGGAGATTCATAGAGGGAAGAATCTGTATGTCCATCTCCTTCCTTAATGGACTATTTGGAGCAGAGTTGGAGAAGAGCGTGCGGAGGATCGTGACCAGGACCTGTCCTGACTTACGGGGCCCCAGAACTGTGGGTGGAAGCAGTTTCTGACCAAGAGTCTGATGAGACAAGAAACTGCTTCTCTTCTCTTTGCAGGACTCCACCCCAGCTGCTACACCAGAAACGCCACCGGTGATCTCTGCAGTGGTCCACGCCACAGATGAGGAAAAGCTGGCGGTCACCAACCAGAAGTGGACATGCATGACGGTGGACCTGGAGGCTGACAAGCAGGACTACCCGCAGCCCTCGGACCTGTCCACCTTTGTAAACGAGACCAAATTCAGTTCCCCCACTGAGGGTAAGCAACCCTGTGGCCAGCCGGACCCCAACTCTGCCTCGGAGAATACTGGCCCTAGGGAGCCCGAGGCCAGGAGAGAAACTTCTCAGCCAGGTAACCATGGGATCATTATGTGAGAGCATCTGGACATCTCCTGCTGCACTCGAAGCTCAGGCTGCATTTGAAAACAGCCTGAGACTTGAAACCAGCTGTCCCTTGACCCATGACTCCTGCTAAGAGCTGGCACGGTGCCCTCTGATTCCACCTCAGGACTTATCAAGCGGGTCCTGAGCACCCACTTGAGCTTTGCCTGTGGCTTACGTCCCCTCTGTGATTTTGATAAACAGCTCCAAGGGAGTGTCATTCAAGTCAAACTCTCAGTGTAGGTCACTGACCTGGAGTCGCTGGGTGCCACCATTATTCCCAGGTCCCATACGGTGTTCAGACACTATGGCCACACCTTTTAATCAAACCTCAAACCAGAGACTCACCCTAGGCTTGCTAAGAGGACCGATTCCCTCCTTAGAAATGGGCTCCACACACTGCTTATTCCATTAATATCCTCCTTCCTTCTGTGTGTATTCAGTTTCAGTGTTCTTTTTTTTT
>NW_016107711.1:1790964-1793004 GCF_001604975.1 Cebus imitator
TTTGAGACGGAGTTTCACTCTTGTCTAGGCTGGATTGCAGTGGTGTGATCTCTGTCACTGCAACCTCCATCTTCTGAGTTCAATGGATTCTCCTGTGTCAGCCTCCCAAGTAGCTGGGATTACAGGCATGCACCACCATGCCCGGCTAATTTTTTTGCGTTTTTAGTAGAGATGGGGTTTCACCATGTTGGTCAGACTGGTCTCAAACTCCTGACCTTGTGATCCGCCCGCCCGGCCTCGCAAAGCGCTGGGATTACAGGCCAGCCTGTACCCAGCGGATTTCTAACAGGTTTTTTTTTTTTTTAACTGAGTAGAAATCACTGTGAAGAAGATCACACATGAACATCTGGTCTCCACTTCTTTGCTGCTAGTAAGAGACTAAGATCTCCTTTAAACTGCTTCCTCCCTCCCTGTCTGGGTGGGGTGGTAGTGTCATGAGGGTGCAAGTCGATTTTAATTGTAACTCAAAAACCCCCACCTTCTTCTGGATGCTCTTCCACAGTCAGGCCTCTCTCCCTGGTTTGCTTTGTGCCCACGAGGGCTTGGAATGGTACCAGTGTGCATTTATGGTAGATCTATTTCATATTTTTCAGAATATTGGATTCTTCTCCCTACTCAAAACTGCCTTTGTAAAGTTGACAATGAAAAGATGATCCCAATTATGTATACTTGCACTTCTTGGCATTTTGTTTTGTGTAAAATGGAGCCTTTCAGTTGGCTGTCAGGTTGGCCCTCTGGTTTGGAGTTTGAGAGGTCTAAAAGTGACCATCTTGGCCAAGCGCAGTGGCTCACGCCTGTAATCCCAGCACTTTGGGAGACTGAGGCAAATAGATCACTTGAGCTCAGGAGTTCAAGACCAGCCTGGGCAACATGACAAAACCCTGTCTCTACTCAAAATACAAAAAATTAGATGGGCATGGTGCTATGTGCCTGTGGTCCCAGCTATTCAGGAGGCTGAGGGGGGAGGATCACTTGAGCTCAGGAGGCAGAGGTTGCAGTGAGCCTAGATTGTGCCACTATACTCCATCCTGGGTGGCAGTGAGACTCTGCCTCCAAAAAAAAATATTAAAGAGTGGCCATCTTGCTCTAACCTGACCCCAGAGGCCCTACGATCTGGCCTCAGCCTCCCTTGGATCCTCATTTTCCTCTGCACCTGCATCTGAGGCAGGAGACTTTTCCCGAACACCCCTCATTCAGCTGCCTCTGCAGTGCTGCTGCAGACCCCACCTGCTGGAACACCCTACCCCAACCCACACTGCACTCCGTCACCTCAACCCTGTTTCCCACCCTTTCCTTAGTGCTGTCCCCTCCCAGCCTTTCCCTGGACATCCGCTCCTGGCTCTGCTCACCTTTAGTGCTTGGTCTGGGCCAAGCTGGGGGCACATAACACCATAATGATGATGTGTGTGCTAGCTTGTATGTTTCCTGAAGGCAGTAACTTTGTCAGGTTCATCTTTGTTCCTCATAGCACCCTCAGCATCATAGGGGCTAAAGACAGGTTTGTGAAAGAAAGGTCATACAAGGTCAGGCAGGTCCACGGCTTAGTAGTGTCAACCCAGCAATTTGATCTTGTGATGGGTATCACCTGCATCAGGTGTGGAGGGCTGCGGGAAAGAGGTTTTACATCCCAGAGGCAGCAAGCGACGTTTGAGTACAAGCATCAGACTTGGCCATTTTGATAGCACCTGTGGTGGGTCACATCCCCTGAGCTTTATAAGAAATTTCTAAATGTCAGAGAAAAGCATTTAGAAACCACCCTGAAGTTGGGGCCGGGCGCGGTGGCTCTTGCCTGTAATCCCAGCACTTTGGGAGGCTGAGGCAGGCAGATTACTTGAGGTCAGGAGTTAGAGACCAGCCTGACCAACATGGAGAAACCCAGTCTCTACTAAAAATACAAAAACTAGCCAGTCATGGTGTTGGGCACCTGTAATCCCAGCTACTAGGGAGGCTGGGGCAGGAGAATTGTTTGAACCTGGGAGGTGCAGGTTGCAGTGAGCTGAGGTCACACCACTGCACTCCAGGCTGGGTGACGGAGTGAGA
>NW_016107711.1:1793035-1797062 GCF_001604975.1 Cebus imitator
AAAAAAAAAAAAAAAAGAAAGAAAAGAAGAAGCCAGCCTGAACTAGGCATATGATTTTGATGCATGTATGTCTTTAGTTTTATGGTCAGGAACTAAAGCATTTTTTCTTAGAAAAATCTAAAAATCCTAACAGTACTTTTAGACCTAACATGTACCTCACTCACAAGTCTCAGAGACTCTTCGGTGGCCATCCAGTCTCCCTGTGTCCTTTAACACAGCTCTGTTAGTCCCTCCTTCCCGCCTCTCACAGCGGGGAACGTGCCCTCCTTGGAAGCCCCAGCTATTCTATGAGGTCAGGCACCGCCACTGTGGCACTGCAGAGCTCAGGAATTCAGGCTTGCCATTTTGATAGCACCTATGGTGAGTGGCATCTCTTGAGCTTGATAAGAAATTTCTAAATGTCACCGTTAGAAGGCTGACAGTGGAGAAGCTGGAGGCAGCCTCCCTGCCTCTTTCCCTGGGTTCTTTTCTTCTTCCATAACATAATGTTACTTAGGTTAAAAGTTCCAGAAATATTAGCCATGAGCAGGAATAGATGTGATCACACTCCTTTCCATGTGTGTCACCCACTGAATCCACTGAAGGGTTTTTATCTTACAGCATTTTATTTCAGCCTACAAAACTAGGCACTTTGAGCTCCACTTGGTAGATAAGTCAACAGGCAAGGAGACATCAGGGGAGTTGGCTTCCCTGATCCTGGGAACGGAGACCAGGACTCAGCAGCCTCCTTCTGGCTTCTGCATGGGGCTCTTACCCGTTCCCAGCAAGAGCCCAACAATTAGAGTCAGATGAAAGAAACACTCCAGCCCTCTCACTGTGCAGTGCCCTTGTATGAAGTGATTACCAAAAGCAGCCCTCAGGAATGACAGGACCCATGAACAATAGCTGAGGCTCTTCCGATAGGAGCGGCCACACATGTTAGCAAGGGCCATCTCCTGCAGTTGAGAATATGATGTGCCACTTGGTATGTTGGTGTCACCCTTCCTGGCCTGCCAGCTGTGTGTGGCATGATGTGAAAATGGGGCTGAAAATGGATGTGGCTTCACCTCCGGGTCTGCCCTTTGAGGCTTAGGATTTGAAGCAGATGAGTGAGATCTTGAAAACCAACTTCAGAAAGATGTTTCTTCAAAATATATCAGAGATCACCCAAGATGTCAGGAGGAGGTACTTATTTTTCTTACACCTTGTCCAGGCCATTTTGGAAATTATAAATCAGGACCCCAAATGACTGTGATTGCAACAAGCAGGGCGTGTTCTGAAGGAGAATCCCCAGGCGCTGCCACTCACCTGGGATTGACGGGGAGGGCTGTGGGCCTCTTGGCACCAGGCATCTTACAAATGCAAACACTTCTCTGGGTGTCAGAGAATCCCACTTTTGCACTGTCAGTTGCTCCTTTTAATGGGTGGAGTGAGGGACACAGGACAGTGGGAAGGGATTTCCTTTTGGCAGGTAGCAGAGAAGCAGATGAGTGAGGTTCATGACCTAAAACTCACCCAGATTCAGTCACCAGAAGAGCTGAGGTTCCAAGTGGGACGCTTCACAGAGGCAAGCTGGTAACCAGAGCTGGGTACTCACCTAGGGCTACAGTCCCTGAGAAATCTCTGTAGCAGTCTGTTGCTCATTCATGCCTCCTGGGTGCCCTGTGCTATATTGGAGTGTGCTGAGAGATTTCTGCTAAATAATTTGGAGCATATAATACCTTGGCAATTGTAACGATACCTTGAAGAGGCAGCTGATTCACTATTATTTTCTCAACTTAAACAGTTTATAATAGAATAGTAAAATGATAATCCTGGGGTTCTCTACCTGGGAAGTGATAGATCAGGAGGAGACTCTAAACATCACCTCATCCATCCCTGTTTTTCTCCTCTTTCCCCCTCTTTTTTTTTTTTTTGGACAGAGTCTTGCTCTGTTGCCCCGGCTGACGTGCAGTGGTGCGATCTCAGCTCACTGCAACCTCCACCTCCTGGGTTCTGGTGATTCTTCTGCCTCAGCCTCCCAAGTAGCTGGGACAACAGGTGTGTACCTGGCTAATATTTGTGTTTTTAGTAGAGACGGGATTTCACCATGTTGGCCAGGCTGGTCTCGAACTCCTGACCTCAAATGATCCACCAGCCTCAGCTTCCCAAAGTTCTGGAGTTATAGGTGTGAGCCACTGTGCCCTGTCCTGCTTCTCATTTTTAAGGTGAGGAGGAGATAAAGTCTTTACAAATTGATGCTTCTGTGTCTTAAGTTGGGGCAGACCCTGGGGTTCAGCATTGGTGTGAAAGTCAGAAACACTTTCTTTACTCATCTCTATTCAGGATGAAACAGGTCTTTCTGGCCTTTGGTCCACAAAACTGTCTTCAATCTCATGAGCTGGCCATGCAGACTAGAAGGATATGTTTAGCTCACCAAGGGAGATTCAGGGATTCCAGAAAGATTGTCCACGTGTTTCAGTAGTTGAGGTTATTCAGCCATTTGTAGGTTTTAAGAAAGTCTTCCAGGAAATGTGTCATTTTAAAGCTCATATTTTTTTGATGATGCTTTTAATAATAGGCAGAAATAAAGGTGCTTTAAACCAGATCTGCTATTTATATTTATTTTAATCTTTAAAAAAGTTGAAAGATTAAACTTTATGGATTGCCACTGATGCTTTTTTACAGTGGGTTTCTGAGCAGATCACTCTTCACCTCTGGGTTTCTTTTTAAGTAGAAAAGGGGCATCTGGAAGCTCTAGATTGTGGCGTCTAGGGCAACAGAAGTGGCTGCTGTCTCATTCACCACTGTATCCACTATGCCCTGCACAGTGCAGAGCATATAGGAGGCACTCCATCTCTTTGCTGGACAGGGAGTTAGTTGAGTGTCAGCTCAGTTTCCAGGTACTGGAGGCAGGCAGTGGTGTTTTCTGTCTCCATTGAGTGTACAGGATTTTCTCCAAACAATTTGAAACAGGACATTTCTCCATCCATTGGACTTTACTAGTCTTTGAGTTTGAAAATGGATTTGGACCAGCCCTGTAGACACTGGTAGACCCCTGGGAAAGGCTCCAGGTGACTTGCAAAGCTTCTCTTACCAGCAGCACTGAAGGAACAATACCGGTTTTCCCTCACTTCAGAGCGTGGCCACAGCTGAATACCCAGAGAGGGACAAGTAAGGGTCCAATTCCAAGACATCATGAGGATATGTCATTCCATGTGTTGCACATGAGAGTTACAGAGGAAACCAGCACCCAGAAGGCATGTGCTCTCTTATAGGAGCACTCAGCGCAGAGCGCTCAGGTCCGGCCACACTTGGGCTGTGTTTGGTTGTGCCATGGAATTCCTCAGCTTCCCTAATGGCAGAAGCGCCTTTACAGCAAGACATTTACTGATTGTGTGAAAATAACCTAGCTGAGCCTTTTCTTCAGGCTATATCAGAAGTCTCTAGGCAGTGGGCACCATCCGATAGCCCAGAGCCCTGTGGTGGCACCCACCCTGCCTGGCGCAAATCTTCCCATTTTTTTCCTCTGGCACTAACATCATCTTTTGTTTTTGTGTTTGTTTTTGGGTTTTTTGCAGAGTTGGATTACAGAAACTCCTATGAAATTGAATATATGGAAAAAATTGGCTCCTCCGTACCTGTAAGTTCATCTGCCTCAGACCACTTAGGGGACTTGCTTTCCTGCCTGCAGGGGCCTCCTCCCCTGTGCAGAGTGTCTCTGGGAGCTCAAACCCCAAATCGAGTACTCTTTGTGCCCACAGCTTCCTGGGTGCACAGCAATGATGGACTGGGGCTGGGGAGGTTTGAGGTTTGTACTCATTCCACTTTGTTTGGCATTTTCAGGGAGAAAATGATAGAATGCAATTAGATGTCCTGCAGAATTACTTTCCCAGACTGAGAAAGAGCTAGAGATTTCTTTGGAAAAAAAAAAAAGGTGTTGGTTGTTTTTCAGGTATACTATTAGCTGTTTTTGAGAAATTGTTTTAGGTAACTGAATATTTTCTCTGGGCAATAAGCCTTTCCCTTTCTCCCTGCTTTTTGATTTTTCTTTTCTTTTTTTTTTTTT
>NW_016107711.1:1797082-1817399 GCF_001604975.1 Cebus imitator
TTTGTTTTTGAGACAGAGTCTTGCTCTGTCCCTCAGGCTGGAGTGCAGTGGCGCAATCTCAGCTCACTACAGCCTCCGCCTCTGGGTTCAAGAGATTCTCCTGCCTCGGCCTCTTGAGTAATTGGGACTACAGGCGTGCACTACCACACCCAGCTAATTTTTATATATTTTTAGTAGAGACGGGGTTTTACTGTGTTGGCCAGGATGGTCTCAATCTCTTGACATCATGATCCACCTGCCTCAGCCTCCCAAAGTGCTGGGATTATAGGTGTGAGCCACCGTGCCCGGCCTGCTTTTTCATTTTAAGAGCTTATGATGGGCACTGTCTTTCCTGGCATAATACCTGCTGCCCTTGGAATAATTCCAAGCTCGACTTCTTGCTGTTGTCTGGCGATGCCCTCAGAGACGTGTGGCATGCAGGAGGGCTTGCTTGCAGCACCGCACGGCCCTGGGCAGGTGGTTCCTGTCTTTATCTTTCTTTGCATCAGTCGTAGATGCTGCGGTGGCTGCTCCCAAACCACAGGTTGCTGTAAGTTAGACCTGAAGGTTAGGCAGGAGCATGTCCCCATGCACAGGCTTAACTCAAGCGCCAAGTCAGTGAGATCACAGCTCCCTGAGTGAAGTGTGTGGGCTTTGTCATCATCCCCTGGTGCGTTGCTTAAAGAGCTTACCTCCGTAGTCACAACTGTGTCCCCAGAGGCTGATGCCACATACATAATACTGAGGATGAGACATTTTACTGCTGAAGTGGAACTGTCATGTGCTTTGAGGTCTTTGATTTAAATGGATTGAAACCACAAGGGCCCCCTTCCTGTTGTGCCCACCCACTGCCCAGTGTGTTGGCAGGCCTTGTGGATGAATTTCATGAGGAGCATGCCCTGCTCAGGGACAGCAGAGCCACCCAGAAATTGCATGCCGTGCAGAGCAGCATGCCTGCTGGCCATTGCAGGGACTTCTTTGGAGATCCCAGCAGGGCATGTGGAGGGGTCTTCCACAGTCTCCCCATCACTGAGAGTTGCCAGTGTCCATTTCTGGGCTTGGCATCCCACAGCCCCTGTTTCTAGCCTGGTTGAGCTGTCTCCAGGCCCTGCCCCTGCCCTGGGCTCATTCAGCTATGGTCAGCCCAGGTCTGGTCTTTTGCCCTACCTATCTGTTTATCCTCAGTGGCCAGCACAGCTCCTGGCTCAGAGAGAGGGCTCAGTAAACGTCGGTGAATTGAACAGAGTCCAGCTCAGCAACGCCATGGGCGTCTTTTCCGCTGACGCACGTTCCTACTTGGACTCAGTTGTACTTTCTCTGCATCCTCCTTCCCTCCCAGCCTCCCCACCGCACTCCCAACTGGGCCCCATTTCCTCCTCTCTTCTGGTGGCTCCAGAACACTGAAGGCTTTTCCCTGATGGGCTGTTTGTTCCCTGTTGAAAGTGCTTTGGTTTTCATCTCAGTTGCACTTTCAGGCCAGCTGTACCCACGCTGATATGTGACTTTGATCCCTGCAGCAGGACGATGACGCCCCGAAGAAGCAGGCCTTGTACCTTATGTTCGATACCTCTCAGGAGAGCCCTGTCAAGTCACCTCCCGTCCACATGTCAGAGTCCCCGACGCCGTGTTCAGGGTACGACTTCCATCATGATGACAGAGTTACAAATCGCACTGGATGCTCCAAAGCCTCTGAACGCCTTTATGCTGTTATTTCAACTTCATTTCAGTGCATAGATTCAGGCTGTCAGTGCTCCATATGTGTGTGTGTGTGTGTGTGTGTGTGTGTGTGTGTGTGTATTTACTTTTTGCTTTTTTTTTTTTAAAATAGAGACAGGGTCTCACTGTGTTGCCCAGGCTGGTTTCAAACTCCTGGGCTCAAGTGCTTCTCCCTCCTCAGCCTCCCAAAGTGCTGGAATTACAGGCATGAGCCATGGTGCCTGGCCAGCCCACACTTCAGTCTCGTGAATCTCCACAGGGACATAAATGCATTGGTTTTATTACTGGCTGCCCTTTGGACTAAAGTGAAGTCCTTCAATAGCTGAGTGTGTGACTCACCCGTATAATCTCGCCCAGTGTGCACACACTTTATTCCATCATTTGTCTAAAGGGGGACACTGTGGCCCAGCATTCAGAGCCTGAATCCCACCTGTACCCTCTCCTGGTTATGTGACCTGATGGGAGGTACTTGGCTCTCCTGTGCCTTGGTTTCCTTGCATGTAAAGTAAAAGTAATAATGAAACGGACCTCGCAGGGAGTTTGTGAAGATTAAAGGAGCCTCCCCAACCTGCGCAACGGGGAGAGGGCACCTGCCTTCCAGAGAGATGCCGTGTGTAAAGCTCTTGTTGAAGTACCTGGCACATATCAAGTGCCTGGGTACATTGTTGATGTGGATGTTCATGTTTGTATTCATCAAGGCTAATGTTTGGAGCCGTGCATTGTTTCATCAAGTAAGTGTGGGCATTGCTGTAAGATTTGGACCAGCCTATCTGTCTGCCTCCCTCTTTAAGCAGGAGGAGTGAAAGCTCTTGTACTGACTTCTCAAACTTACAAAAGAGACTGCAAGCTGCCCAGGGTGGTGAGAAAAATGATGATGGTGGTGACGTTATTAAAACGGTAGCGGCACCAGTACTGCATTAAGTGCTTTACAGCAATGCAGAGTCTCATTTAATCTTCACAGAGAGACCTATTGTCACCATCTTACAGAGGAGGAAATGGAGGCATGGTACCCATCACTTCCCCCGAGTCCACAACCAAGCAGCTGGTAGTCCTGACTCCAGAACTCGGGTCTACGGCTAGTGGCATCTGTGCTCCTGCCTCTCCCTTGTCACTTGGCCCTGGGGTGACTGACCAGCTAGAGGCTGCATGGCCAGTGGAGACCTGGCCCATATCCCTCTGGAAGTCCAGGACTCCTTGTGGTATTAACTTTGTCAGGGCATCCTGGTTGATTTCAGTGGATTTCCCTATGAGAAGACTCTAAAGATGCCCTTTGCTTCCCCCAGGTCAAGTTTTGAAGAGACTGAAGCCCTTGTGAACGCTGCTACCAAAACCCAGCATCCTGTCCCACGAGGGCTGGCCCCTAACCAAGAGCCACACTTGCAGGGGCCAGAAAAATCCTCCCAGAAGGAGCTGGAGGCCATGGCCTTGGGCACCCCTTCAGAGGCAATTGAAATTGTAAGTGGGGTTGGAGGGCCCCAGATCACAGGGGATGGGGTGTGGGCCAGCTGTGTATTGTCACCAAGAAGGCCAGGCCTTCAGAGCAACACTCACCTGGCACCTGCCATGGGTCCCACCCTGACTCCCTGACCACAGAAGCCAACCTGGGAGATCCCATACCATGAGGATGCGGGGGAGGTTCTGTGTTCACACCTATGTGGTTTTGTATTTCTTACTTAAGTACTTTATATGCCTTCAGTGTTATTTATTTTCCATATTTTGCCCCTTAGGACCTGACTGTTGCTTTGGAGCAGTTGCTAAGCAGTCCTCTGCCACTTCATTCTTGATGGCAGAGGGCAGGGGACGCTTCTTTTGGGAAACAGTTAGTTTTCCTGGGACTCAGTGATGGGAATGTCTCCTGTTTAAAGACCAGGACTTTTCCTCTCCCCAAGCCCTGCTGGGGTCTTGCAAAGCAAATAGAACTGAGCTGAAGGCCTCACCTACCCCCAGTCCCTGCACTGCACATGTATCACATGGCCTTGTGCATGCCCCAAAGTAAGTGATGCCCATGCCAGGCTCTTCCACACATCTGGAATGCACCATCCTTCTAGGTGAATTTTATTTTTACTTCCTCTACCTCCCGCCCAGCAATCCCCAAGCAGGTGTGAAGCCCTTGATTTAGTGTGTTATTTTTGTTGTTCTGTGTTAGTAGGCCATTTCTCTCATGCATCAAATGTCTATTGAGCACCTACTGTGTGTCTGGCAGTTGGATGCTGGGGTGGATACTAAAAAGAGGATCTAATTGTGAATCAGTCTCTCACGTTAATACTCTGAAACACACATCCATGGTTCACTTTCTACAAAGCTGGCTTCTGATTCTGAGGTCTTTCTGATCTATCAGAAGACACTTTTTCACTTGAAATCATCTTTCCATGATTTAGAAAATGACCTTTACTAAAACCTGACTTTTTTGGATATGTGTAAATACTTGAAGGTATTTCTTGATGAGTTATGTTTGGACAGCCCACCAACTAACTGGCCTTTCGCCTTCCACTAGCTAGCTCCCATTCATCAACCAGGGAGTGAGGGTGGCGTGGGGGTGGGAGGACACGGAAGTCTGCGCTGTGGGGAGGGGGTTGGGTCTGCCAATCTTAAGATGTCCATTGTCAGCATGTGGGAATTAGTCCAGATGGAGCCACAAGTAATGGCAGCTAATTGATACTCTCTTTAGCCTCAAGGCAGAAATGTCCAGCAAATGGCAGCATGGGCCTTGCTTGGAATCAATATCACTCTTTGTTCTCCTCTATTTTTCTTGTGTGTCCTCCTCTCTGCCGGTGTTCAGACCTCTCCCGAGGGCTCCTTTGCCTCTGCTGACGCCCTCCTCAGCAGGCTAGCTCACCCCGGCTCTCTCTGTGGTGCACTTGACTATCTGGAGCCCGACTTAGCAGAAAAGAACCCCCCACTATTCGCTCAGAAACTTCAGGTTTGTAGCCCACGTGTGACCTTTCGGGAGTTTGTCAAAACCTCAGTAGAGAATGAACCCCCGAGGCCCAAATGAAATGAGGCAGGATTTGATGAGGAACTGCTGAGAATGTTCCCAGTGACCTATCTTCCCTTTAAAGAATGGTATATGTGACATTCTTTACCCAGGATACCAAAGTGATACAAATTGTGTGATTACATATTGAACAAACCATTTCCATTTCAATTTGGAAACTGGGCCCAAATCGTCATTTTTTAGAAGCACTGATGGCCCCAAAAGCAATTTCTGTGATTTATTCACTGAACCAAGAATATCAGATCACCACTGAGCCAAGCTGTTTATGTACACGTGGCTATCTCAGACTCCCATTGAGATAACATCTGGGCTCAGTCTTGCATCTGGAACAAAAAACAATGATGTACTCTGTGCTTTAAATTTGACAACTTAATTTGATATCCTCTAGACTAGGATGTTCAGAGCAAACCTAGAGAGACTGTTAACAGCCATCTGAGAGGCGCAGATCCATTCATGGAGACTGTTGGCCAACTTCCCCTTAAGAAAGAAAAAGGGAAAGAAATCAAAAGAAAAACGTCCAGTACAAATTTTGATCCCATTTTGAAAATCATTTCATATTCAACTGCACAATACTCCCCAACAGACATTCAAAAGGGTGATTTTTTAAAAAAGGAAATTAAATGCTTATTTCATGATCTGCTGAGGTGTTAATTGTGAGAGAAAGGCAGAGCGTGTGTTTTTCCCGAGTGCCTGTCTTGACACATTTTCATGGCACGTTCATTTCTCGGATGTGGAAACCATTGACGTCTGTCTTGATGCATTCCCTGCGGTTTGCCCACACCCCTGTGGGCAGGAAGAGTTAGAGTTTGCCATCATGCGGATAGAAGCTCTGAAGCTGGCCAGGCAGATTGCTTTGGCTTCCCGCAGCCACCAGGATGCCAAGGTACCGGTTTGCTGCCGCGTGCGCCACCTCCTGAGAATGTCGTGTGCCGCTGGGGTCCAGAAGCTGCTTTGCTAACCATCCGCCAGGCGGGCATCGTCGGTGTCCAGCAAAGGGTCGTTTCCAAAAAGCTGAAAGCATCACTTTTGTATAAACACACTGAGCACGTAGCTAAGATCTGTTTAACTCAATAATGCTAAACCAGTGGGATGGTAATGCTGGTTAAATGGAGGGTAATAGAGAGACCAACGTATAGGTCAGCGGGGTGAAGAAGGATACCCTAAGATGGCAAAGTTGGATAGAAAGCTGGTTAGCACCGATTCAACAGAGCAAAAAAATTATGACCTTTGAGGGTTGTTTTTCTACAGATGGCCATTTGCTTCTCTATTGAACAAAAATAATTTGCAACTTTTCTATTTTCTGGAAGTTAACATATAACTTTGCTGAGATGAGACCCTAATCAGTAATACCTAGTAAGTGAAACCAAGGCATTTGATGATACCCTAGACCAGGCCTACACAATCCTTTCTGTAAAGTGCAGATAAGTATTTCCACCCTTGTGGGCCATACTGTCTGGCACTGTTCCAATAAAACTTTACCTATCTATTTGTTTTTGCTTTTTTACAAAAAAGGGCAGTGGGCCATTTGGCCCACGGAGTTTCCCCAATTCCTGGTTTCAGCATGGAGTATAACATTGACAGGGCATGCAGAAATCTTTTTGCCTGGCTTCCAAGTTTGGGGTAACTTTTCTAACAACTTAAATGAGCTGCTGATGACATGCAGAACGTGTGTTTGCCCCTGGACTGTCCGTGCAAACCTTGATCTCTGAGGGTGGCGTCATTCCCACCCCTCACCCCACCTGGAGTGGGACAGACCGATGAACCTGGTGTGTCAGATTGTGCTCCGTGGCTTTGAACAAGCAGGTAAACGTCTCTGGGCCTTAGTTTTGCCATTCATGAGATGGGGCTGATAATAGCCAGTTTACAGGTGGCTATGAGGATGACAGACAGCTGGTGTGCAGAGAGTGGCGCCCTGCTTGACACATAGTAGGTGTTTGATAAAAGAAGGCACTGCGTCAGC
This sequence comes from Cebus imitator, assembly GCF_001604975.1. Classification (NCBI taxonomy): domain Eukaryota; kingdom Metazoa; phylum Chordata; class Mammalia; order Primates; family Cebidae; genus Cebus; species Cebus imitator. The sequence continues at coordinate 1,803,733 of NW_016107711.1, forward strand.
TAAGACTTCCCTTTTGCCTCTGTTACTGGATCAGGTGCTCTCAGCATCTCTCCTTGGTAGGTGGATCCGGGTCCCATTTTACAGATGGGGACATGGAGCCACTTGACAGTGATCCACCAGCCTGTTGGGGAGTAGAACTCAGGATTCCAAGCGAGAGGCCCCTAGCTGGGTGTGGTGGTGCACACCTGTGGTTCTAGCTACTCAGGAGGCTGAGGTGGGAGGATTGCTTGAGCCCATGAGTTCAAGGTTACAGTGAGCCATGATCACGTCATTGCACTCCAGCCAGGGTGACAGAGTGACCCCCTAACTTTAAAAACAAATGTAAAAATGGGAGCCCCTGGCCTGCCTGCCTCGAGTAACAGCTCATCTGCAGAGGGGGGCAGTGGCATCTGTGTCTGTCATCCTTGGGACAGGACTAGGAGTCCGGCTGCTGCTCTGGCCCTGAGGGCCCCTAGTGTGATCTCCTTGGCCATACCCAAAAGAGAGGCCCCTCCCAGAGGCAGGAGGTGGTTACACTGTGGGTGTACAAGCTGGGAACAGTGAGACCCAGGGCAGGGACAAGAATACAAATACAGATTGGGGATGTCCTCATTCTTGTTGCCAAACCATAAGCTTAGGTTGAACTTCCATGAAAGCAAGATTTTTAGAGAGCATGAAGCAGTGAGGATCCCCCAGCCCCACCACTAGATTTATTTCTAGATATTCTTGGGGCTTAAAGACAGAATGAATTGTGTGCAGTTTGGCCACTACAAGTACCGTGTATTCCTGTCCAGAGTTTGAGGTGGAATTGAGCATGTTTGGTGAATAGCTCAGGGTGGAGTTGGAGTGTGCTGGGTGCCCTGGTCCCCCCACTGCCTCCTTGGGAGAGCAGCCAGAGAAAACTCTTGGCAAATAATGGCCAGGAGTTGACTTTTTGTCAATTACAGGCTCTTCTCAGAATATGTGCCGGATTCTGAGTTAGAAAATAGTGTCGTGTGTGTTCATAGCGTGTGAGTCGCAGAGGCAGCCCAAGCCACCTCTTTTGTTTCAGAAGTGTATGCTCAAAGGAACATTCATTCTTTGAGGGTAGAACTGTCTCTGGGTAAATAGGGAGCGTTTTTCTCTAACAGAGTAACTTGTACTGCTTTTGTGAAAAGCACATTACGTGCTGATGTTGGCCTGTGGAAAATAGATGCTGTCCCTGTAGCTACCCAGCCCAAGGGTGGTCCAGGAGCCTGACCTCAAGTTGGTCCCTGTTGGTTTTTTTTACAAATAGAAAGATTGTCCCTCGCTGTATTGGATGGAAACTGCTGATGCATAGGAAGAGAAAACAGCAGCTGTGTATCCCATTTGCCTTTTTTTCTGGCCATATATTTCAGCTGTAGGTGACACAGTTCCGTCATTTTGCCAACATGGTCTTAAGCTGTTGCTAACACAAAGATGAAATCACTTGGAATGAAAAATATCATATTGCATGGGTGAAAATCACCGTGAGATAGAGTGGGGAGTGATTTTCTGGCTGTTCCCTAGAGCAGCTTTGACTTCCATTTGTCTTTAGACCGATGGAGAGCTGAGTCAGCCCTGGAGGAGCTGCTGTGGGGGTTTCTCCATCTCAGTTAGAAAATGTGAGAAATGAGGAAAAGTCCTTAGGGACTGGGGTGTCAGGCTGCGGTCTTACCATTATTTTTCTTCTACATCTTCTGGCCAAATGGAATTCGGCTGTGTCCTCCTGGGGGCAAACCTGACCAAGGTCCCTGGAAATGTGGTGCAGCAGCCCTGAATTGAACACTCAGCCACGTCAGACGGAACGTGAGTGTCGTGTCTGAGTGGCTCTCCAAGAGGTGCAAGCTATGGGCCTTTCTGGATGAGGGGGACCCAATATGAAGACTGAAGGATATGGCTGGGTTGCTTAGGAACAAAGCACACAAATAACAAGATTCAGGAAGGGGTGAGTCCTGGCAAGAGGCCCCCAGGGTGGGTGAGTGGTGTGGCCCTTCAGTCCAGGCCTAGAAAAGGCCAATGCCTGGAACTTCCATGAGCAGGAGAAGGAGTTGGGGCAACCCGTGTTGTCATAGAGCAGCCTGGCACCACGTCCCATGTTCCCCTCTCTATTGCTGTGTCACAGACTATCCCCCCATACGTACACATTAAACCGAGGTTCAAAAGGAGGGAGATGTGATGCCCAAAAGCCACAAGAACAGCCTGAGAAGAGTGACAAGGACCGGCTCGTGAGCACCCGTGTATTTGGCTCTTTGGAGCATCTGTGGTTATTGCTTAGAGGCTATATCTTGACTCAATGGACAGGAGCAGCTGGCTGGTGCCAGTGGTGGGAGTGGCATAAGGCATGATGCTCAGTGTCACCCCAAGATTGCCACTCCTCCTGGGCTTGGGGACTGCCTGTGGTCAGAATTGGATGGGGCAGCACCCGGCGGAGGCCACTTTCCTGCTTGGGAGGCAGCACATGACCTGGACACCCTCTGAGTGCCAGGCCTGTGTCTATGCACCATGCCCTTGACCCAGGTGGCTGTCATCTCCCTTGCTCATCCTGACTCCTGGTCCTACCCCTCCGTGGCCCCTCTGGCATGGCTCTCCCATCCTCAGATGTGCAGATGCTCTCTCCAGAATTTCCTTCTGTCTGCTCCAGGGGACAGGGATCCTGCACCAGTGCTAGCCCCTCCCCCCCATGTCTGCCAGCAGGGAACTGTCCACAGGGGCCCTTGAGCCAGGGTGAGTACTAGAACCCCACCCGTGGCTGCCAGCAGGAAGGACCCAGGCACAACCTGCAGGTGTGAAGCGGTGACAGTGGCCAGAGGTTCTCACAGGTCGCAGGACTTGAGTGGAATTAAGGTTGAAAATTGGTTGCAAAGGCCCGTGCCTTCTGCGGCACAGCCATTTTACATTTCCATTTGTGATTCTAGTGCCTTTTTTGGCCCCTCTAAAATAGCAAGTAGGGGTTACATGAGAGAAACAAAGTTTAATCGAAAAATATCTGATCTTAAAATATCAGTGACAGACAAAGCTATTAATTTCAGTTAAAAACAATTCTTGGTCGTAAGGAGAAACCAGAGTGTACACAATGAATTTCATCAACACGCAGATACTTGGGCAGTAATTCAAGAGGGCTCTGAAGTTATCTGTTCCTTTATTGAAAACACCAGGTGGCTGGGATGAAGGGGGTCAGTGAACAGTCTACAGGGTAGTGTCCGTTTGCATTTTCTTACAAGACTCACTATTTTATTGATTTTTTTTCATTCCCTTTCTTGTTTTACAAAGGATTTTAAGCAGCATGAAGATTATTAATTCCTTCATCAGTCATATTTAGTTTCTGCCCAGTATGATAAAGTTAGTTTTAATGAAATCAATTTTCTCCTGCACTGCAGGGAGCCTGCTTACTTTGGTCAACATTGAATCTCATTCTGGGAAACCCTCTGGCCCGGTCTCTGAGATTCTCCATTTTTTCATCTTTAGAAGGTCCACGCTGAGTTTGATGGTGACTGATGTTGCTCATTAAAAAAAAACTCACACACAAAAAACACATACTTGTTGACTTTAAGAGTGATGGGAACAGTTTTTGTTTTTCCTTTTAAAATCCTTTGCCTATTTTTTTTATTTAAAGACAGAGTCTCACTCTGTCACCCAGGCTGGAGCAATCTCAGCTCACTGCAATCTTTGCCTCCTGGGCTTTAAGTGATTTTCATGCCTCCGCCTCCCGAGTAGCTGGGATTACAGGCAGGGATCACCACGCACGGGTAATTTTTATATTTTTAGTAGAGACAGGGTTTTGCCATTGACCAGGCTGCTCTTGAACTCCTGACTTCAAGTGATCCACCTGGCTTCGCCTCCCAAAGTGTTCAGATTACAGGTATGAGCCACTGCATCCATCCCCCCAATATTTTTTATTAAATGTTTTTACAGAGATGGGGTCTCACAGTGTTACCCAGCCTGTTCTCAAACTCCTGAGCTCAAAGGGTCCTCACACCTCAGCCTCCCAAAGTGTTGGGATTATAGGTGTGAGCCACCACACTCCATAAAATTCCTTCGGAATTGTATGTTTATGAACTTTCTCCATAAAGACAAATGTTGAGTCTTGATCTCTGTGTAATTTTCCAACTACTTCCTTAGAAGTTCCCCCATGACAAGCAGAACTGTGAAAACCACTCTCAAACAGTAGAGGTGGACCCCTGCACGTGAGAGGCTCTGGCCCCATGGCCTGGTGGTGCCCTTGCTTCTGGGAGGTCAGCCTGCCTCTGCTGAGAGCTGTTAATGTATATTCTGGTCAAGTGTCCTTGAAACAGAGGCTTCTTGGGAGCCTGAGCCTGCCCTGTTCTCACATGAGCGAGTCTCTGGCATCTGGTTGAAGGGGACTGTGCACTCCCATCTCTGGCCAGTGGATCATCTGTGTCCTGCTTCAGGGCTACCCCAAGTATGCCAGGCCAGGCAGGCGCCATGAAATCTAGGCAACAGGCCTTCTCTTCCAGGACAACCGAAACGATGTAATTTCACCCTGCATGTCTACAGCTAACTAACTGGTCCTAACTCGGTCATCTCCGGTCCTATCCATTAAGCTTCTCCTTGAGTTTTCTAAGCTGCCTACCTTCTCGGGTTCATTTCCCTGATGCCGTCGTAGGGTAGACATGCCTGTTCTTGTGGTGGAAGAGACCAATTCTGTACGAGTACCTTGAGGCCCACTGCCTTCCCAGTTACTGTTGGCTCTTTAATCTTACCAGCTGTCCTTGATAAGCCCTCATAACTCTTTCCCCAAATCTCCCTCTCTCTACATTGTGATGGCCTTTCACCATTCAGTTTCCTACCATAATTCCCCAAGGGAAGAAGTTGTCCTGTTCTGCCTGTTACAGCACTCGAAGATCAATAACTAGGGAGGAGCTTCGCCTGGGCAGCCATGGCAGCGCTCCGAGGTTAATGCATAGGACTGAGAGTGTGGTTGGTTTGATGTTTCATTCGCAGTAGAGGTAGACTGACAACCCGGCTGTGCTGGTCGAGGATGCTGCTAACACTGCATTTCAACTGTGTTGCAAATTGCGGAGCATTTTGTGCAAAGGGAGAAAGAATAACCACAGACTCCCCCTCACCTCTGGGAGGCTAGCATCTGCCCTCCACAAAAGGTCGTAAAGCCTCAAATCAGTACTGGTTGGATGGGTTGGTGTGGTGGATCACGCCACTTGTTCAGGGTCTCATCAGCAAATGTGGATATTGTCATTGACCCAGTTTTTAATTTTCCCATTGACGTAACAGATTTCAGGGCAACAGAATGCCAACATAACTCTCACATCCAGAAACTCTACCCAGCCAAAGGCGATACTGGCTGATGATATAGTAGGCCTTAAGCTTTGTGTGACTCAGCATCCTTTCAAATGGAGCTCAGCAAATACCCCCAAAATTGAAATGTAAACAGTCTTACCAAAGTGATCAAATCTGTGGTTATTCAAAACTAGGCAAACGTAGACTAGAATTCAACATTATTCGCCATTGAGATCTTATTTTGGAAGTGGAGCCTGCTGAATAGCACACTGGGTTCTCAGGCGCTGTGCCTAAGTGGCTCAGCGTGTGATAAATGGCAGAGATAAGCAGGTACCAGACACACTGGACTCCAAGGCCTGGGAGCCGCAGGGGCCTCTGCCATTAGCCCTTTGTCTGCCTGCACAGGTGCAGAATGATAGATCTCCATCCATAGACACTACTCTGCATTTCCCTGTTCATCAGTCTTTGCACTTTCTCATACTTCTGATGTTCTTTGTTTCAAAACCATACAACTGGCCCATTCATGAGAGGGTGAGTGTAATCCTCTTTGTCATATGATTAATGTTAACTTTTTTTTTTTTAATTAAAAAACATTCCACAGAGAGAGGCTGCTCACCCAACAGATGTCTCCATCTCCAAAACAGCCTTGTACTCCCGCATCGGGACCACCGAGGTGGAGAAGCCTGCGAGCCTTCTGTTCCAGCAGCCCAACCTGGACTCCACCCTCCAGATTGCCAGAGCAGAGGTACTGTGGCATGTGGCGTGACCACCCTCTTCCTGCCACTTATTAATAAACACATATGCTCACAGTCCACAAAGCCAGTGTCTTTGGAGACAGGCTTGGTCCTCTGAATGCTGCAGGCAAAGGTGTGTGGCAGACGGTGGGTTTTGATCTTCCTGACACTGTGTGCAATGGGCCTTTTGGGCCTTGTTGAATTTGTAACAAAAAGCATGCCTCTTTCAGCTGCTCCCCAGTGGGCACTGTGAAAGTCTGATATCTGACTTCTTTCTTTTTCATGCTCAGGGAAGTTCTCTGAATGTAATTATCATTTGTTGTAGGAAGTTTTCATTCCCCATTTATTCACTGTCTCCTTTTCTTGATCTGTGAATTGCTCAAAGCTGAATTCACTCATCTGGGGCTAACCTTTCTCTTCTTCTCCCTGAACTAGATCATAACCAAGGAGAGAGAAGTCTCAGAATGGAAAGATAAATATGAAGAAAGCAGGCGGGAAGTGATGGAAATGAGGTGAGTTGGGGAGCCGAGCCTTGCTCGCACCTGAGGGATGCTTTTACCTGTGGTTTGATGATGAGCGGAGCTGGTGTGGTCCACAGGGTAGCATCTTCTGTAGAAATTCTCTCTCCTTCATTACACATGGTTCCTATTTTTTTAAAGTATTTTTGCTCTAATACTATTACTAAAATAGCATGCACATGAATTAAAGAATGCATTCAAATAAATACATCTACAATGCAAAACATATCTTCACACTCAGCCTCCCATTCCAAAACCTGCAGGTGACTCTCTTCTGTTTCTGGTGGCTCCTTCCAAGAACTTTCCATTTTTCATCACAAATGTGACAGTGAATCTAAACAGCCTCTTTTTTCTCCAAAACCAAAGAGAGTGCGCAGTATATATTATTCTATACTCTTTTTATTTTATTTATTTATTTTTTTGAGACAGAGTTTCACTCTTTTTGCCCAGGATGGAGTGCAGTGGTGCCATCTTGGCTCACTGCAACCTCCACCCTCGCTGGGTTCAAGCGATTCTCATACCTCAGCCTCCTGGGTAGTGGTGATTACAGGTGTCTGCTTCCACACCTGGCTAATTTTTTGTATTTTTAGTAGAGATAGGGTTTCACCATACTGGCCAGGCTGGTCTTGAACTCCTGACCTCAGGTGATCCACCTGCCTCAGCCTCCCAATATGCTGGGATTACAGGCATGAACCACCATGGCCAGCCCACTCTTTTTAAATTTATCAGCATATCTTGGACATATTTTTTATTCCTCTCTGCCTCATTCTGTTTAGCAAGTGCTTAATAGTTCATTAGACGGATGTAACATAATTAATTGAACCAGTCTCTGTGGACAAACATTTAGGATGTTTCCTGACTTTAGCCTAAATGATTTAATTTCATTTGTGGTATATTGTAATAGAAATATAGTCACCACATATAGTGTACATAAGTACAATGGCGGATACTAGTTGATTATCAGATCAATTGCATTCCTGGCTACCATTTTAAGTAGAAAGCAAGCTTTAGGTAATCATATCCCATTTTCTAGGTCATGGTAAGATCTTCCTGAAACTCTCCTGTTCGTTCCTTCTTTCTGCTGGTGGTTTCCTGTGATCACCTCTGGACATTAAGCTTAGTGTGCTATTTCACATTCAAATGAGAGCCCTGCAGTTGCATTATTTTTAAACCTCTTTGTTTCATCTCTTCTTTTGGGGGCATGGGTGGCTCTAGTTTTTTGCATGCACTGAACATGAAGCATGGCATCCCGGGAAGGCTGGAAGTTCTGTCTCTAATTTCTTTTGCCTCCTGGGAGCTTTGCCTTCTTGGTGCCTGGGGAGTGCTTATTTGTGGTTTGAGAAGTTGTACCTCTGAGGGGCCCCCGGGAGATACCATTTACTAGCTGATGTGGTAGGATTTCAAGATGTCACCAGCTGGCGCAGATGTGCCAGCATTTAATGGCCCGAATGTCAGCCCATCAGCCTCTGGAGGTAGACCAGGTGAAAACCAGGCTCTGCTTCCCAGCCACTCCGGGGCGCCTTAACTCTATGCCTCACTTTGCTTATCTTTAAAATGGGGGTAAATAACAGTGCCTCAATGGAGTACAGCAGAAGGATTATGAACAAAGGCTGCAGTGTCTCATGCTTGGATTCACATCTGGGCTCTGCCACTTGGCAGCCCTGGGATCCTGGAAGAATGTCTGGATCACACTTACCCCAGTGTCCTCATCAGTAATGCTGGGAACAGTGAGAGCGCTGCCTCTTAGGGTCATTTTGAGGGTAGAGTGAAAAAACAGCACAGCTAAGGTATTTTCAGGTCCCTGGTCTCTCCGTGCTTCCTGAAGAACACATCCCTTACCTCCTTGTGTCCTCAGCAGTGATGGGGTTAGACAGGGGAGCCTCAACGATCTATCACAGTCTTGTGATTGTGAGATGCAAGGAGGTGTTGTTTCATTACAGAAAACACAGCAGTGCTTCTGTGTAGGATTCGAAACGAACCCTCAGGGGCTCATCTCCTGTTTACCTTTCTTGGGAGTCCATCCTGGGGTGAGACACTGACCTTAGGACCAAGGTCAAGCAGCCAAGGACAGCACCCAGCATTAAACCCTGCAGTGTGCATTCTGCCTTCATCATCCCTTTCACCCTCATTGAATTTCCCATACAGCCCTGAAAGTCGGGGTCTAGGAAAATCCTTACTGTACCAAGGAGTAAGCAGAGCACCCGCAGCTTCTATGAATGTCATGCTCAGGGTCACACAGCTGGAAGGCACAAGGCCAGTGGGAGCCCAGGCCTTCTGACCGGGGGGTCTCTGTGGTCTTCTGTCGTTAGGGTCCTGGATCTTCAGCAGTTACCCGTCCTTGGTTCTCCTGTGGGGACTAATTGCTGGGTAATGTAGGTGAATCCCTGATTCTTTTTGAGAAGTTTCTTCTAGCAGATTGGTTTTCTTTACACATGGGTCCTTTCACCTGGGGACAGCTCAGAGGCAGTATGACAAGCAGGGGATCTTAATGCTTTGTGCAGCGACTGTTTATTGAAGCTTCCCAAGAAGTTTACTCTGGGTCTGTAGGAGATAAGACTTGTGTTCAATGATGCCAGATGCATGAGATGCTTTGGAGAAAGATACAGATAAAAGGTGACAGGATTCCAAGGAGAAATCAAGGAAGGCTTCCTGAAGGAGACAGCATTTCAGTTGGACCTTGAGAAACAGACTGTGAGGGGTAGAAATAGAGAGAGGGAAAGTGAACAATGTGGGCAGAGGCATGGGGATGAGAAGCCGAGAGCAAACAAGAAATCATTTGTTCTCATTGAGCCACCATGTTCATGACATGGTGTGGAAGGAGGTAAGATGGATGAGGGAGGTTGGGCCCAGACTGCAAAGACCTCAATTATCAGACTGAAGGTTTGGCTTTATTTTCAATCGTCAAATTTGTTTGGGAGTTGGAATCTCACTCTGTTGCCCATGCTGGAGTGCAGTGGCTCGGCCATAGCTCACTGCAGCCCCAGACTCCGGGGCTCAAGACCCCCCCACTTTAGTCCCTTGAATAGCTAGGACCACAGACGTGCACGATCACACCTGGTTAATTCTTGTATTTTTTGTAGGGACGGTGTTTCACCATGTTGCCCAGGCTGGTCTCAAACTCATAGACTCAAGCGAACCTTCTGCCTTAGCCTCTTGAGTAGCTAGGACTACACGTGCTCACCACCATGCCTCATGAATTTTTTTTCATTTTGTATAGGCAGGATCTGTTGCCCAAGGTAGTCTCAAACTCCTAGCCTTAAATAATCCACCCTAGCCTTCTCAGTACCTGGAACTACAGGCATGCCCCACTCTGCCTGGTATTATTTTTTTCTTAGTGGGCAGTGAGGAGTGTTGAAGGCTTTGCATAAGAGAGGGGCATATTTAGAGTCAGGCACCAGGAGAATGAGTGTGCAGGGTGAGGGCCAGCCTTGAAGGTGGCCCAGGAAGTTGGGGCCCCACTGGACACGGGTCAGGCTGTGGCGTCCCGCTGTGTGAGATGGAAAAGAATTCTGTTGTCATGACTCCATGTCTTTACTTCTCTTGCAGGAAAATAGTGGCCGAGTATGAGAAGACCATCGCTCAGATGATAGGTAGGTATCCTGACTGTGGGGGTTCAGGCCGGCCCTGACATTTCTGAACTATGAGGGGGCCTGGGAAGTTAGGAGGCTCAGGGTGTGTTTCTGGTAAAGTGTGAAGCCTTTCAGGGAGGGACCAAAGCATTCCAGAAAATATGGCTTTGCCCCAGGACAGAGAGCCTGGGCTTCCTGGAAATGCCCAGGACTGTGCCGTAGCATTATTCACACCTGTGGGAAGTCACGACAGTCACCTGCTGGCCACCATTTGACCCAGCCGAAGACTCTCCACTTTGTGGGGAAGAGATTTCTGTTGGTTGGGTTATTTGGGGGATTTTTTTCTTTTTGCTTATGGGAGAGAATAGGAAACAAATACCTAGACCCTAACTTAGTTTAGACTCAAATGACAAAACACCTGACTCAGCCTTTCCACAAGGACCCAAGGACAAGGACGGTGGACCATGGCGTGATTGTCTGCCCCCTTCCTCCTGTGACTGTGGCAGGTGCTGTTCGCTGACCCCAGCGTTGTTTCTCGCTGAGATTGGACGCTGCCTTGGAATCCTTCTTAACACAGCGCCCCGGCAGCCAGTACTGACAAATTTGCTTTGGCCCACAATGAAAAAAGTCCTCAAGTGATAAGCTACACACGCCTGAGCCTTTTTTTCTTTTCTTTTCTTGCAGAAGTTCTAAGCCCAAGTTTTTACGCTAATGATCACTATTCAGAAATGATATTATGACTGGGGCTGTGGGGTGCTTGTTTATCTATTTATTTACTTGCTTAGGTTCATGATAATCTATTTTTTGTTTGAGATGGGGTCTTGCTATATCGCCCAGGCTGGTCTCAAACTCCTGAGCTTCAGCCATCCTCCTGCCTCGATTGCCCAAAGAGCTGGGATTATAGGCGTGAGCTACCATGCCCAGCACATGATAACCAGCTTTTGTTTTTGTTTTTGGAGACAGAGTCTTGCTCTGTCACCTAGGCTGGAGTGCAGTGGCCCAGTCTTAGCTCACTGCAACCTCCACCTTCCGGGTTCAAGCGTTTCTCCTGCCTCAGCCTCCCAAGTAGCTGGGATTACAGACAACTGCCATCATGCCTGGCTAATTTTTATATTTTTAGTAGAGACGAGGTTTCACCATGTTGGCCAGACTGGTATTGAACTCTTGACCTCAAGTGATCTGCCCACCTCAGCCTCCCAAAGTGTTGGGATTGCAGGCATGAGCCACCCACCTGGCCCGATAACCAGTTTTTAGAAGATCTTTTTCTTCTAAGGATATATGGAGTAAAAACTCCAGGTCACTGCAGACCACACTGTATGTGTGCAAGCTTGACACTGCTAGCACCTGGTCATCAGCCCCAAACAGTTGGATGTATGAGCATGTCACCCCTCCAGCTTGTCCCAAGATAAATACAATAGCAGCCTCAGGAATGGTGAAGAGCCATTAAGTGATTTCCATTCAAAGAAGCTTTAATTGTGATTCATTGTAACAAAGTGCATTTCACTCAGAAAAAAAAAAAAGCCTATTCAGGTTGAGCCTTACGGTGCATGCTTTCTATCAAATGAAACTTCTTTATTAAATTGGTATAAGAATTTATGAACACATATGGATAAGATAAAAAAAAGTGCTGGCAAAAATGGTCAGGCTGAGGGATTTATGTTTTCCTTATGCAGAGTTTAGCAAGTCGAACACAACTTTTTGGCCTCCTGGAGTCTTGGGATGTGAGAACCTCACTAGGCCCTCCATGGCTCATCTGGAAGCATCCCGCTCCATCTCAGAGCCATACACTGTGATTTTTGCCCTTGGTGATGACATTTTGGTAAATGTTGAAATGCGGGGGCAAGGATGTGAGCTTTTGCTCCTGAGAGGAGGCTACCCAAGCCATCTTTTATTGCTCAGCTGGCCAAGTTGATATAAACAGACATTCCCCCTTGAAAATTAAAAGTGGAGAATGTCTCTAGTTGGCATAAATGGCCTGTCCTTGTCATGGCAGAAAGATTACTCAACTCCCACGGTTTTTTCAAAGAATATCTGCAGGTGACAGCAGTGAGGACCTTTTCAATCCTAGGCAGTGTGAGTTCCTTCCAAGCCCTGAAGAGAGTGCCACCTGCCTTCCGCTCACCCTGGCTCCAGGGATTAGGGCCACACATCACCCCCCATCCCCACCCCTGCTCCCAGACCTGACGTGTTTGGCCTGAGGGTCCCTCTCTTCAAGAGCTGTACACACAATCCCTTAGAGCATTTTCCTGTCCTTGGAGTACTCTCTGGGTGGCCCCGTGAGACTCCTCCAGTGTCCCTGGCCAGGAGCAGCATTGCCACACAGAGGGATATCTCACTGTGTGTCCGTTCCCTGTTCCCCATCCCCATTCACCCATTCACTGTCGTCTTTGTCATTCCAAGGCTTTTCTCATGAGAAAGGTGGCGGGCCTACAGTTGCCATTCCTTCAGCCACTGTTGCAGGTCATTGGCCAAGGTCACCATAGATTTCAAGGTCCTTGTGGAAGACAGCAGGGGGCTGAGGCATGGCCGGACTCACTGTAGCTGTGGGCAGGACCTGCCTTCTTTCTGGCATGGTTCGGGTCAGGGTCTCCATGCATGGTAGCACGCCCAGGAGTCCCACCTGGGTTCCATGCTTTTCTTTCCATTTTCACTCACCCAACAAGCATCCCTTGTGAAAGGGGAAACTCGGGCCCAGAGAGATTGGCAGTTCAGGACCACAGTGGAAGTAGTTGTATTTTGAGATTAAACCAGCTCCACTCGACATGCGCTAGCTCTTCCTGGCTCCGCTCCATACAGCTTTCACAGATGCTCCACACCAGGATGACATCAGCCCTGCTGTTGTTATTCATTCGCATCAAACGTTGCTGGAGAGGATATGTCTTTTAAGCTCAGATATTGACTATTTAAAATTCAGAACAAAAAGAGACTTCTGCGCTTTCTGCACCCCAGGTTGTTGCAATTGATTTTTTTCTGCTTTTCTAACAACTGCCCTGATTATCTGTTTTGCTTCCATTTTTCTGTTGCTTCTTGCCCTTTGCTTGCAAAACAAACAGGCAAGCCTGGTAAGTAAATGCTTTCCCCCCTAATCTGACACCTGCCCATCGCAACCCTTTGTTTGTTTGTTTGTTTTTCTATTTTTTTTTTTTTTTTTTTTTTGCTTTGTGTATTGCTGCATTCCCCCCACATGATTTCATAATGTGAAAAAGCCAGAAAAAAAAAAAAAGTCTTCTGGAGCATTGTTTTGTCATTGAGTGCAGGGTGTCTTTTTCCTGATTTGAAGAACCTAACTGCATTTGTCACTTACGAAAGGATTTGTGAAGCATTCTTGCCTCCTGGGACAGGGGTAATTCTATTTTTAAAAGGGTTAGGTCGAGAGGAAAGGAAACCTGAGGCAGGCAAAGTCTTGGATCCAGGAAATCAGATGGACTTGGTTTGGTAAATGGCTCCTTTCCCAAGTCAAGTGAAACATACACATGGGCTCAAATCAGCCCAGACTGTCCACCATACAGCATGCTGGGAACTGAGGAAGCAGCCAAAATTCAAAGAATAAAAACAAGCATTTGATTACTGGAGACATTTTGAAAGGCCTTTTCTTTTTTTTTTTTTTT
>NW_016107711.1:1817539-1830636 GCF_001604975.1 Cebus imitator
ATTTTTTGTATTTTTAGTAGAGACGGGGTTTCACCATGTTGACCAGGATGGTCTCGATCTCTTGACCTCGTGATCCACCCGCCTCGGCCTCCCACAGTGCTAGGATTACAGGCTTGAGCCACCGCACCCGGCCTTGAAAGGCCCTTTCTTTTAGGCATATGGGTGTAGCAAGTAGGTTGCTGGTGATTCTTCTCTCTCTCTGTGTGAAAAATCTCCCTTTTCATAAGCCACAGCGACACTGTTGCACACATTCCAGGGGTTACAGAGTTTGTTATGGACCATGGTGCTCTTAATAACGGGTTGCCAATACGGGACTCTTCCTCCTCGTTGAGGGCTTTATGTGTAGTTTTTCATTCAATCTCCTGCAAATGCCAGGAGATAGAAATACTCTTTTTCCCTATTTTAGGCAAAGAGGCTGAGACTCAGAGAGTTTAAAACTCTGCTCAGGGTCACTCATATGGGCAGTGTCAGAATCAGGGCTCGAACCCAGGCAATCAGACTTCAGAGCCTCTTAGCCATTGGCCTGGGCAGCTCTGGGCTGCTGATAGTAAGAGCTCTGGGAACTGTAATCCCACGATTGGAGGCAGGGTAGGAAGGACATGAGGCATCTTCAGGGCCAGTGGTTCTCCAGGAAGAGTCCCTGCCCCAGCAGCATCTGTGTCACTGAGGAACTTGTGACCTGTGCACAGTCTCTGCCCCACCCCAGACCTCTGAATCTGACACTGTGGGGTAGGGTGTAGCAGCCTGTGTGTGAACAAGCCTTTCAGCTGAATAAATGCACACTCACATGCGAGAGTTTTTGGAAATGAGGCGCTGGGACTCCAAGAGGTCAGAACTTTATGTCAAGACCAGAGCTGAAACGTAGGAAATGACCCCACCACACCACACGGTAACAGTGTGCCTAGACTGGGGTATGGCAAGATGCCGATGTGTCCAGAACCTATGGGAAAAGAACTCCTGCAACAAAATCTTCTACTACGGGAGCTGCATCCTTTAAGCTCTGTCATTACAAGAGGTCCATGTAGAGATGTGGTGATTGTAAGGTCTATTGCCGAGTTAAATGAGGAAATGAGGCTGGAATAAGAAAAGTAAAAGCTAATTTATTCAGCTCCCAGGCGAGGTTCTATGGTCCAGGAAAGGGGCCAGAGAAGTCGTGCCCGGCTGTTTAGGGTGTGGGGTTTTATGGGGAGGGGAGGCAATTGATTGGCTTTTGGGAAACAAAGTGAAGGCAGCTTTATTGGCTGTTGGGAAACAGGATGCGCGTGGAGCGAGCTGTCATTGGTAGGCAGGCGGGACTCTGGGTAAGTGGGCCAGCCGGGGGCTATTGGGCAGGGTTTGGTGGGGCTTCTTTAACATTTTTTGGCAGGGTTTTTCAACAGCAGGCTGGGGTTGAGTGTATAGTTTGGTGCTGAGTGTGGGCTTGGGTATGGTATGCAGAGGCGGGTACGAGGAAGCCATGTGGCGAGGCCAGATAATGAGCTTGAGGTGATGACGTAGTTATCAGGCACGGAGAGGGGTGGGTGTGTCCATTCAGCTCCCGGCGAGGCAACTGGCCTTACATTCCAACCTTTTTGATGATATAGGACGCCGCTTCTTTTTGGCTACTTCCTGCTGGACAGGGGCAGAGTGGGGAGGTCAGTTGGCCAGTGCCTCAGTTGGGAGTCAGACATAGGGGTGAAGTAGCGTCTGATTTATGGCCACCCTGGAAATTTCCCTCATGCGAGCCTGTAAAAACCTAAGAAGAAAAGGGGCTAGCATTAGTAGAAGACAAATTACGATAATGGGAGCGATGATAGGGGTTAGTCAGGTAAGTATGGGGGATTGCCACCAGTTGAGAGACGAAGCTGGTGCATTCTGTTTCTTTTGGAGGTCGTTTTGGAGGTGATAAAGTGTTGACCTTATCTTCCACAAGGCCTGTTTCATTAATAGAGTAGCAGCACTGTTCCTGAAGAAACAGACAGGTACCTCTTTTTTCTGCCTTTAGTAGGTCAAGGTCCCATCGGTTTTGGAGAGTTACCTGGGCCAGTGATGTGATTTGTCACTGGAGGGAGGCCAGGGAGGCGGCTGATGCTTCAATGGCCGCTTGGAGCTTGTCTTCCAGTTGAGCGGCTGAAGGGATACTGTAGTCCATCGCTCTGCTTCCTATTCCAGCCGCTGCTAGAGAGGATGCTAAGGAGAGGCTAACTACTATTGGGAGGGAGACAGCTCATTTGCTTCGGTGATTAGGGGAGGGTGTGATGAGGAACAGGAGCTCGGCTTGTCCATACACTATTAGCTGTGGGACCAAAGTGACAGGCACACAAGGGAAGGGAAAGGAGGCATTAATAACTTTGGTTAGGGTCCCATTACCCCAAAAGTATCCTCCTGGAGGCATGTAAAGGGAGGATTTTACTTTTACCGTGGTGTTGCAGCTGGGGCTGGAGCTGCTGGCCGTCCCATAGCAGAGAGAGAGATTTTGAGAGTGTACTTGGAACAAGGGGATACCCGTTAACATGGTGCCAGGTATAATCTTTATAGACTTTACTGGACACTCCTGCATTCCAACGGCTGTGCCAGGGGTTGCGGATGTTGAGGGCTAAGGAACCATTGCTGAAGCGAGTGAGCATGCGATTGGGAAGGCTTGAAGGCTGTGGCTTGTGAATAACACAAGAGCTGTATGGGTACCCCCTGTAGTTGGTGTTCCACCGATGACAGTAGTCCTTGGTTTGGTCATAAAGAAAACACAGCCCGTGCTGAAAGTGAAACCCATGATTGCGACTGAATACAGCGCTTTTACCATGTGGGATGAGGATGGAGACAGCAGACTGACAGCCTCCTGTTTGGCAGTTTGCCTGTGCAAGATAATGGGTCCTGGTGGTGGGGCCCTTAGTCCAGGATTCCTGGGCTGCAAAGATCCTGGTTCGAGCTCTCGGAGAATGCTGTTGCCTGGTTGGAGAGGCGTTGCTGGGTGGGGGGTCTTCCAGTCCTGGAACAACAGGGAGGGTGCGGTCCGCGTGCACCCTAAGCAGGTGGCGGAGAAGAGAGAGGAAGGGAAGGTAGGAAGCCAGTGGGGGCGGTTTTACAGGGAGATTGTGAGAAACCAGGAAAGTCCAGCCATACAGCAACTCAAAGGAACTGAGACCCGTTGGCTCCCGCGGGGTGGCTCGGACCCAGGCTAGAGCAAGAGGTAGGAGTGTGGGCCAAGAGAGTTTTACCTCGATGGTAAGTTTGGCCAAATGGTCCTTGAGGCTCCCGTGGGCCCGTTTAACTTTACCCGACAACTGAGGATGGTAAGGGATGTGCAGTTCCCAGGAGATGTTGAGGGACTTGGCGACTAGCTGGACCACTTGGGCCGTAAATGCTGGACCGTCTTCCGACTGGATGGTGGCAGGTAGGCCGAAACAAGGGATGATTTCTTGAGTAAGGAGGGAGGCACCATGTCTGCCGTCTCCCGGGAGGTGGGGAAGGCTTTAATCCGACCTGAAAAGGTATCTACAAAAGTTAGGAGGTAGCGGAGCTTTTTGTGAGTGAGCATATGAGTGAAGTTAATTTTAATTTGCCAGTCTTGGGCCGGTAGGTTGCCACGCATTTGGTGAGTAGGAAACTGTGGCCTTAAGCCTCCCTGAGGCAAGACCTTAGAGCAGGTAATGCATGCCTTGTGTACCTGCTCAATTGTTTGTTGCAGACCTGGCGAGAAAAAGAGGGGCTGTACAAAGTGGTGTAAAGCCTTAGGCCCTATATGTAAAGATTGGTGGATTTTAGCAATAATTTTAGGGGCCTGTTCCCGGGGAAGGGCGATTCTGTTATTTAGGAAGATCCAGCCGTGATTAGATTCTGTTTCCCCTTTTAGTATAAGGGCCTGTTTCTCTGATGGTGAGTATACAGGCTGTGTGGCCGTGGTAGGGAAGAGAACAGAGGTAGGGGTTAACTTGGCATTAAAGACCTTGCTGCTGTATCTGCCTGCACATTGCCCCGGGAGATGGCATTATGCTGGGCCCAGTGTTCTCGGCAGTGTATGACTGCAACTTCCCTGGGCAATGATAAGGCCTGTAAAAGGTTGGAGATCTGTGTAGCATTGATTATGGGTGTTGGGCAAGGAGTTAAGACAGGGCGTGGCATCGGTTAGGAGTGGCAGTAGGAGGTGGGCGGGTGATGGACTTGAGTGTGGGGTGCCAGTGAGTTGGAGAGTGACCCCTACCATTTGGAGAATGTCTCATCCAAAAAGGGGCACGAGGGTATGTTTAAAAAGGAGTGGGAAAAGGGGTGTCCCTCGAGGACACAAGCTAAAGGATGGGTTTGATTAGGACAGGAAGGCTTGCTGTTAATTCCCATGACTGAAACCTGGGAAGGTATGCTAGGTCCTGAGTA
Source organism: Cebus imitator (assembly GCF_001604975.1). NCBI lineage: Eukaryota > Metazoa > Chordata > Mammalia > Primates > Cebidae > Cebus > Cebus imitator. The sequence goes on from NW_016107711.1 coordinate 1,821,887, forward strand.
GGAAGGCAATACAGAGTAGGTAGCCCCCATATTTACTAAGAAGGAAATGGACTTACCCGCTACCAGTAGCGTTACCCTGGGTTTGGCAAGGGTGACAGGGGTCCTTGAGTCCAGGCTGCGTCAGTCGTCCAGAAGGCCGAGAAGTTGAGGTGAAGGGATTGCTTCCTGCAGACTGGCCTGCCCCTCACATAGAGGTGTGGGGGGTGAGCCCATAGTCCAGGACGGACAGTCAACCTTCCAGTGTCCAGCCTGTTTGCAGCTCAGGCAGGGTCTGGGAGGTGGATGAGGACGGGGCACTCCCGTGTCCAATGTCCCTCTTGGGCACATTTGAAACAGAGCCCGGGCGGGGCCCTTGAAGAATTCTGGGAGGGTTTCGTTACCCCCTCCACTGGATGTTTGGTGGGCTGGTGGCCTCAGGGCTGCTACAAGAGCTTGGGTTTGGAGGCTTACCTTCTGCTGCAGATGGGCCTGTTGGGTGGCCTTAGCCTTTTCCTCTCGGCCATTAAAAACTTTAAATGCCATGTTTACCAGGTCTCGTATGGGAGTTTGGGGGCCCTCCTCAGCTTTTTTAAGTTTCCTCCTTATATCAGCCGCCGACTGGGAGATGAAGTGGGTGGCTAGGACTGTAGCCCCTGCTAAGGAGGCTGGATCCAGCTGGGTATGGAGGATCACAGCATTAGATAATTGGTTAAGGAAGGCAGCTGGGTTTTTATTAGGTTCCTGAGTTATTTCCCTTAACTTGTCATAATGGACTACCTTTTGGGCTGTGCTTTGCATGCCTGCTAGGAGGCACTGTAGCGTTTGGTTTTGGCGGTGGTGGCAGCTGTTTTGACCAGTTTGATAATTTTAATTAGGGTTGGCCTTGGGGACTGCCGCTGTACCTACTGGCATCTGATTGTCTGTGAGATTCACCTGATTAGCATGCGCCCGGGCCACCGTAAGGATGCGGTCATGCTCATCTGGGGTGAGGGTGGAGGATAGGATTACATATGTGGTTATGCCAGGTTAGGTTATATGCCTGGGTAAGATAGCGGAACTCTTTGGTGTAGGCAGTTGGCTTAGTGGAGAAAGACCCTAGGTGCTTCTCGATAGCCAATAGGTCAGAGGGAGAAAACGGAACGTGCACTCATACAACTCTCTCGGCCCTGGCTACCTCACGCAAAGGGCAGAGGAGCCGGGGGGTCATGAGAGTGGGTGTGAGCACTGACAAGGGAACTTATATTAGGGCTTTGGGGAGGAGAAGGAGAAGAGGGAAGAGGGAGTTGTGGCCCCGCATAAGGGGGGGGGGGTTGGTAAAGTGGGCGAGGCAGGACAGATTTTCCGGGTTTTCGGAGAGTGCAGAGCCTGGCAGAGGAACAAGAGCAGAGGGCGGGTCGGGAGCGCAGATACTAAAAGGCCTGGACTTTGGGGACCTCCGACTACTTGCCGTTTTTTTTTTTTTTCGGCAAAAGTTATTTAAATCTGTTAGGACATTGAAGTTGAGTGTGTCCTCTGGAGGCCACTTAGACTGGTTATTTAGAGAGTACTGTGGCCAGGCCATAGCAGAGAGGAAGAACAGCCTTTTCTTTTTTTATGGAAAGGCCCAGTTTGGGTAAATTTTGGACTAGACATCCCAATGGCAACTTGGGGTCTAGGCGGGACTCCTGATTACTCTCTCATAGTTTACTCTCTGTTTTGGGATAATTAGGGGTGAGGAAGGATTCTAAAAAGATATTATATCTAACACAGGCAGAAATACTCCTGTCCCGGAGGGGGTGGCCGAGAGAACCTACAGGCTGCAACAATTATAATAAGAAAGAGAATAAAAGAGACAGGGCTAGGGCTGTTTGCCACATGGCAGAGTTAGAGGAAGTGAGGCCTCAGTAGTAGAAGAAAAGGAGAAGGAAAGAGAACAGAGTTACTTTTAGGGGCATAAATTCAGTAAAGGTTTCCTGCAGCTAGTCGTTTGTTACCCACTGTAGAATATTTTTTACTTCAAGGGAAGCAGGCCTAACCCACTGTATATCAGCTAACAAGAGTCTAACAAAACTGGCGAATTTACAATAAAGACAGAACCACATATAGGATTGACAGACAAAGGATAGGTGCCCCCCAGATGAGAGACCAGTCTGATGCCTTCCCGGCCACATCCCCGAAGGGATGTTTCAGGGCATCTTGGCTAAGGTGTACCCGTATAACCCCCGGGCCTGGTCACCTCAGACCTTTTAGTCGTGAGGTGAATCACCGTTATGACTTATGACGTCCCCGTGGAACTGTGGGCTGAGGTCCACACAAGCCCCATAGCTGTTAGGCTGTGAGACTACACATAAACTCACTCACTCACTCGTGCCGGGGTTAGGAAGAGAAACTGAAAGTACAGTTAATTCACAGACAGGAGCTTGTATGCCAAAGGGCTAGTTTGAGGTTGTAAGCCTGGGTTTTGGTCCTGCTCCTGGGCAGGGCCCAGGTTTGTAAACAGGGCTTCTGATGACCCAAACCTCGGCCACTGCTGCGGAGATGATCAGAAGAGTGGCTCAGCGTCCCGGGCTGCGCCACCAAACACTGGAGGATACGAGAGGGTTCAGGAAGGTGGGGACGTCTCCCACAGAATCCTGACCATGAGAAACCCCTCACAGGGAGAAGACAAGAGTGTAGGGACATCTCTATGCTCAGGTCCTCGAGACGAGGCTGGGACCCCGGGCCCACGATGAGAGACGAGGAGTTCCCGACGCGGCCGCGATTACGAGCAGGGAGTCCACGAGGCAAGCAGCGGGAGGGGTTGTAGGCAACAGAAGTCTTACCTTGTGGTGGAGCAGCTCCCCGGTCTGACTTTGAGAGGAGTCAGTTTCCCCCAGGAGGGGTCTTACAACTCCTCCCTGGTTTCGGCACCAAATGTAAGGTGTATTGCCAAGTTAAATGAGGAAATGAGGCTGGAATAAGAAAAGTAAAAGCCAGTTTATTCAGCTCCCAGGCAAGGTTCTATGGTCCGGGAAAGGGGCCAGAGAAGTCGCGCCCGGCTGTTTAGGGTGTGGGGTTTTATGGGGAGGGGAAGCAATTGATTGGCTTTTGGGAAACAAAGTGAAGGCAGCTTTATTGGCTGTTGGGAAACAGGATGCGCGTGGAGCGAGCTGTCATTGGTAGGTGGGCGGGACTCTGGGTAAGTGGGCCAGCCGGGGGCTATTGGGCAGGGTTTTGTGGGGCTTCTTTAACATTTTTTGGTGGGGTTTTTCAACGGTGGGCTGGGGTTGAGTGTATAGTTTGGTGCCGAGTGTGGGCTTGGGTATGGTATGCAGAGGCGGGTGTGGGGAAGCCATGTGGGGAGGCCAGATAATGAGCTTGAGGTGATGGCGTAGTTATCAGGCGCGGTGAGGGGTGAGTGTGTCCATTCAGCTCCCAGCGAGGCAACCAGCCTTACAGTGATCACAGTTTCAGGTTTGGGTTCAGGCTCTGCCATTTTCTCTGAACAGTAAGACTTAGCTTCTCAAACCCTCTGATCCGTGTTCTGTGAAATGAGGGTAGAAAAGCTGCCCTGGGTGGTTGCCATGCCGTAGTCGTTCACTCGTTGCATGGACGTGAATCAGGTATCCTGTATGCCTGGCAGTGTCCTAGGCCCCGGGGCAGAGCAAGCAGACAAAACAGAGCGTGCATTCATCAGGGAGTGAGCCGCTGATGCACGCACATAGGCACCCGTGTACACATGTGTGCACACATCTGATATAAGGGGTGGCTCCTGCTGAAAAGAGGAAAATAAAGGACTCTAGAGGGAGAGGAGGCATTTCCAGCACCTCTGCGAAGGTGACATAGGATCAGAGACCTGAGCAAATGTTGGGGAGCCCTGGAAGCTCTGGGGCGGAACCCCCTGGGGCATTGGAGGCCTTTGTGGCTGAAGTGGAGAGGCCAGGGAGGGTAGGGGGCAAAGCATGCAGGCAGTGATTTGGGTGCTATTTCCGTCAGAGGGAGGTCACTGAGCAGGAGTGAGGTGGCGTGGTCTGCACATCAGGAAGCTCGTCTGGCTGCTGAGTGCTGGCTCAGAGATGGTCAACACCTAGAGCAGCCAGCAGGGTGCCCGCCACACGGAAGGGCCCAGTCAGCACTGGCTGCCACTGTTCTGTGGTTTCCAGATGTGATCTGTCTATGGCAGCCAGCCCTCAGAGTCATTCCAGGTGGCAGGCAGCCCCCTCCCCGGCGACCAGGGCCTGACAGAAAGACAGGTCTGCTGAGCTTCTTCCCCAGGATCTCTGAGTGGGGCCTTCTCCCGTCCCGCTCTGCTCTCACCAAGAGAGCAAATGGTTCGTCACCCACCTGAGCTGGGGATGGGTCCACACAGAGGACGGGGGTGTTTTGTGTAGAGTAGTCAGAGAACGCTTTTCCCATAGCATAGAAATTATTTTCTAGGTAGCCACAAAAAAGAACAAAAGTCATGTCCATTGTACCAACGTGGATACAGCTGGAGGCCGTTATCCTCAGGGAATCCATGCAGACACAGAGAGCCAAACACTGTGTGTTCTCACTTATAAGTGGGAGCTGCACATTGGCTACACATGGACGCAAAGATGGAAACAGAAGACACAGGGAGTCCAAAGTGGGGGCGGAAGGAAGGCAGACAAGGCTTGAAAAACAGGCTCCTTAGGAGCCAGACCACAGCATCAATCACATTGTATGGCCTGGTAACCAACCTGCATGTGTGCCCCAAATTGAAAAAACACATATTTTCTACATATTTAGGGCAAATTATTAGCTTGGGATGGCCAAGGGCCAGAGAGGTGGGGCAGAAGACGACGTTCCTCTCACCAGAATCAGCCACTCTGAACTGGGCCCAAATCGATTTACATTGTACATCACTGAGAAACTCACCCTGACAGAAGTAGCTCCAGGTTTCTTGGAGTTATGACACTTGCTGTATCGAAGAAGCTCTCTCTGCCTGTGTGAGGGAATTTCAGAGGAGACGGATTTTGGGCTCCGGGTTTCTGGATGTGTTAAGGATCCCCAAAGACCTCCTCTCTGTCCTGATATGAAGGAGGGTCCCTTCACAGCCCACACCTCAGGACCCTTTAATCGTCCCAATACAAAATTCGGTAGCAATGTCTTCTTCTTTACTTTTTGGATCTCTCTGCTTGCTGTCAACAACCACATGGCGTCACTAGGGATGCCAGCATAGACCCGTGAAGGGGCTACATAGGTCAGGGAATACAAATGGCTCACTTCTACTTCATGTGAGGCTGCAAGGCCTGGCTCTGGGAAGCTGGGGCTGTGGGTATTGTTCTGTTAGAAGCAACCTGGGAGAGCTCTGGGGAGTGGGTTTGTCCCAAGGAAAACCTGGGGTTTGAGGTGCCCCCGCTGGTGAGGCTGAGTTGCATCTGAGGCCTTGGCTGGCCCCAGAGACCCAGTTTCGAGGTTCCGGGCTCCATCGTTTGGCTCCTGGTCTCTCCTGCCAGAGGATGAACAGAGAGAGAAGTCGGTCTCCCACCAGACGGTGCAGCAGCTGGTCCTGGAGAAGGAGCAGGCCCTGGCCGACCTGAACTCTGTGGAGAAGTCTCTGGCCGACCTCTTCAGGAGATACGAGAAGATGAAGGAGGTCCTGGAAGGCTTCCGCAAGGTGGGGCTGAATCTGGGGCCCCTGGAGAAGGAGGATCTGGTTGGGAGAGATTGTGGGGAGCACTGGGTGGGTTTAGGGGTTCCAGAAGTCCATCTTGAGCCACCTCCGAGGAGGGGGTCCACACAGGCTGGGAGACAGACTTGGCTGCCCGGGGTTGCACCTGCGTCCGAGAGTTCATGGGGTTCCCGGCACTCCTGGGCATTTGTTCTCGTGAGCTTGACAAGCCTTGTCCTCTGCCTGCGTGTCAGAATGAAGAGGTGCTGAAGAGATGTGCCCAAGAGTACCTGTCCCGAGTGAAGAAGGAGGAGCAGAGGTACCAGGCCCTGAAGGTGCACGCAGAGGAGAAACTGGACAGGTAACGTTAGCCATGTGGGGCTGTGTAGGGCACGTTGGGAGCCAGATGTAAGGCTGAGTGCCCCACAGGGTCGTGGGGTGAGGCTTATGCTGTGCTGAGGTGCAGGATCTGAGAAATAGAGAGACAGGACACAGAAGTACAAAGAAAACGCAGCTGGGCTCGGGGGGCCACACCACCTATAAGCAGAGTCAGGCGAGGCCGGCGAGGCCCCGAATGTCCAGAAGCATGAGTATTTATTGTGTATAGGTTAGGGGACAGGGCAGTGAGTGAAATCCTCTTTAAGGATAGTGATAGGGTCGTGAGCAATAAAACATAGGGTCCATCCCCATTAGGTCACCTAGGCCAGGAGGTGGACAGTGCACAGCAAGGGGCCCATTTCCACAAAGGCAAGGGCCGTGTGCAGTAAGGGGTCCACCCCCATTAGGTCACCGAGGCTTGAAGGTGGGCTGTGCACAGTGAAGAGGGTGCAGTGTGCGATACTTCTATCTATGGGAAAACTACTTCTAAGAAGATTTATAGGAGGATGCTTTAAGTCACATAGCAGTGACAGAGCTGTCAAGGTTACCACCACCTTCTGGCAGCTTCCATTGGGTTCTATGGGAAGATGCTTTTCAAGAAGCACAGTAGCAAGAGCTGATAAAGTTCACAGTCACCAAGGTGGATTGCCGGTCTGAGGGCAGCCTTCCACAAGAACGGGAGCAAGGTCCTACAACTCCTTTATCAGGAGGAGCGGCTGTCGCCCCAAGCCTGCCATACAGCGAGTATCTTTACGATACTAAACGCTGCCGCCTGGGCCATGGAGTGTCCACTCTAGGCATTCCTCCAATTATGAACTAAGATATAATTATAGGTATATATGTAGGGAAATATTCTTTAGGCACTCATACTATCAACTATTATATGATTATATATAGAGGATTATGTAAAGGGAGACTTCATTCCCTATTTCTATAAACTGATATATAATTATGTAAAGGATTATATAAAAGGAAATAGTTGATTAATAACACTATAAAGTGAGATATTCCTCAAGCCCTAACTGTGCCAGGGTTCTGCTTAGCTCTCATTCCTTGGTGCCTATATGGGGGGTTACCCACAGGGCGGCTCCCAGGGGTCTCCCAGCAGCCCTTCCACAGGCAGGCTGGGACCTCTGGCAGCACCTGTGTCATTGGCTTGGAAAGGGGGAATCATCCAAGTGCATGTTTCGATAAGACTCGTGAGAAGGCACACACAGTTAGCATCATTTAATCAGTGGAGGATGCGTGTGCAATGTCCAGGGTGCCCCAGCACCTTGGCCTCAGGGGAATGGAATTGGGTTTGGTGTTTTCATGGGCTCCTGTGTTCCAGCTCCAATGGGTGGGAGCTGGAGCCATATGAGGCTGCTCTCCCTGCCCGGAGCTGGAAAGCAGGAAGTGTCTCTAGTGATCCACAAAGAAGAGTGATCATCCCGAGCTCCCTGTCCCTGCAGGGCCAATGCTGAGATCGCCCAGGTTCGAGGCAAGGCTCAGCAGGAACAAGCTGCCCACCAGGCCAGCCTGCGGAAGGAGCAGCTGCGAGTGGATGCCCTGGAAAGGACGCTGGAGCAAAAGGTAACAGGGAGTGGTGTGGCCTCCAGGCGGCAGGGCTGCTGCTGTCTGTGCTGCTGACCAGTCCAGACAGGCTGGGCTTCCCCAGCCACTGCTGCTCCCGAAGATAAGTTCATGCTTCATGAACATACCCTTGGCTGCTTCTGGAAGTTCCAGTTTTATGCCAGCCCTGAGACCAGCTTCCTCTCCACCATGCCTGGAATTGCAGCCTGCATGTGTGTTTACTGCTATTTTAATTCCTTTTGCAACATTCATTTATCTGTCAGATACTTATTAAGCACCTACAATGTGTTAGGCATAGCCCTTGAACCCCTGCATCCTGCATGCTTACTGGTGAGTGGATGAGGTGCCCACCAGGCCCTGGCAGCAGTGGCCAGCTGATGCAGAACATGGGCAGTGTCAGAGCTGGAAGGCCCAGCTGGCCTCTAGTTCCAGCGACAGGAGTGCTCTTCCCAAGGACACTCAGTTTGAGCCCAGGTTTCCTGCTTTTGGTTCTGGCACCCATACATCTACTGTGTACACTGTCTCCCTGGGTGTCCAGATAAGAAGCTCCCTCCGCCCAGGAAGGCCCTCTGAGCATTGGGCTGTTGAGTCTGTGTATGTGTGAGGTCAGCCTACCTCCCTGGATGTGTTTCTCAAGGAGAGGATTTCCAAATGTGCAGCCTCCTTCCAGTCAATTTCCTGAGCCTTGGGGTTCCCCTGCATGTTCATCCATGAGCCCCGCAGCCTGGGGCAGCAGCACTGCTTATGCATTTTGGTCCTTGATAGGCTGTCACGAGGCATCCTTTATTGGCATCAGGAATCCATGTGCCTCCCGAGTGGCCTCTGCCCCTCCAGGAGCGCCCAGCCAGCCCCAGGGGATTGGCCGTTCTCCTTTGCCCACTGTGGTTGGCAGTGGTCTCGAGGGACATTTGGGCCAAGCAGTGGTGATCTCTGCCCTGGGCAAGTGTCAGCCCTTACTCCATTTAAGTGATGTTGGGGAAAGAGCCCTGGGGAGCAAGAATCAGGGCTCCTGGCCCCACTGCACCATCTGTCACAGCCCTGGGCAAGCCTCACACCCCACCTCAGGGTCTGGGTTCCCTCTAGCTCTGAAAATGAGAAGGGCAGATGTATGATTGGGCAGATGGATTTCCCTGAGGTCCAAACCTGACACTTACCTAGTCTCCACGGGGCCCTGTGCCCTACAGCAGGATGCTCCTGGCTATCCAGAATTCATTCACGTTACAGATCATTC
>NW_016107711.1:1831197-1920142 GCF_001604975.1 Cebus imitator
TTTTTTTTCTTTTTGAGACAGAGTCTCACTCTGTCACCCAGCCTGGAGTGCAATGGTGTGATCTCAGCTCACAGCAACCTCTGCCCCCCGGGTTCAAGCAATCCTGCCTCAGCCTCCTGAGTAGCTAGGATTACAGGCGCGTGCCACCATGCCCAGCTAATTTTTGTATTTTTAGTAGAGATGGAGTTTCAACATCTTGGCCAGGCTGGTCTTGAACTTCTGACCTCCTGATCCACCCGCCTTGGCCTCCCAAAGTGCTGGAGAGTGTACATTTTTTATTTGTTGTATGTTGATAATCCCTGTGTGGCATATTTGGTGACTTGAAAAATGAAATGTTCCATTAAAACAAAAATCATTAGAAGCTGGGTGTGTTGGCATGCTCCTGTGGTCCCAACTACATGGGAGGCTGAGGTGGGAGGACTGCTGGAGCCCAGAAGTTCAAGGCTGCAGTGTGCTGTGATTGTGCCTGTAAGTAGCCAACTGCATTGCAGCCTGGACAACAGAGCAAGACCCCATCTGGAAAGAAATAAAAACCATACTTCATAGTCATTTTGGCTATTGTAGCAGTTGAACATAAAATGTTTCTTGGTGAGAAATGTAGCAATGCATGTGTTTGAGATGGTTCCCCATTTCCATCAGGGTTTGGTGATGTTTATTTCTTTATTTTTTTATTTTGAGATGGAGTCTTGCTCTGTCACCCAGGCTGGAGTGCAGTGGTACGATCTCGGCTCACTACAACCTCCACCTCCTGGGTTCAAGCAGTTCTCTGCATCAGCCTCCCAAGTAGCTGGGATTATCAGTGCGTGCCACCATGCCCATAATTTTTTTGTATTTTTAGTACAGACGGGGTTTCACTATGTTGGCCAGGCTGTTCTTGAACTCCTGACCACATGATCCACCCACCTTGGCCTCCAAAAGTGCTGGAATTATAGGCATAAGCCACCGCGCCTGGCCACTAATAGTAATTTTAAGATTGGGGGTCAGTGCTGCACGCTATTCAGAGCCCCATCTTCCAGCTGGTGATTCAGTGCCTCTCTGCAGCTGTTGACCTCAGAGATGCAAATTGAGGCAGGAGGTGGGCCAGGGTCATGTTCAAGGCAGGTTTCTCTCCCAGCGGGGACTGCTGCTGGGGAGGACTGGAACTTCCCCTCCTCTGAGGAGAGCCACTTCTTCCCCAGCACTGGCACAATGATGAGCAACAGCAGGAGTTCTAACCTGCAAACAGAGGGCACAGGGCTCTGGGCTGGAACATGTCTCAGGAGTTCCAAGGTTTTCAGGGAAGGGCTCTGCACAGCCTCAGGGACCCGCTTTTGGTGAAGACTCACCTTCCACGGGAACCCCAGGGAAAATCTGGCTGCAGAACGGCCCCAGTATGCTGGAGCGGTCCAGCCCCCTTGGAGAAGGCCGCTGGAGAGTGTTTGCACTGTTGAACCAGATCAGCATCAGGGCGGCATGTTACCGATCTGGGAGGAAAGCCACAGTGCCCGTGATGGAGGCATCGCCCTGCCGGATCCCCTCACTCTCTTGAAAGGATGGACGGTGTAGGATCATCTGTGATAGACAAACGTGTGGTTGGTTCCTCTTGATTAGACAGGCAAGGTGTGGTGGGAGGACCACCTTAAAGCCAACCTACATCTGCCCCCACCCCTCGTCATGACCCGGTGGCCACAGCGCCACCTATTTGACATCCCTCTGAGCAATGCAAGTGATCCCACTCACACAGAACTGCTTAACTCCCCTGTGCTCCCGAAGGGTTTACCCGAGACCCTCCTCATCTGAGATCACATGCTTCCCAGGCAAATAAAGGGAAAGGAACCAGACTAGTTAGTCCTTTACTCTGTGCTGGTCACTATCAGCGAACTACATTTATCGCCTCATTTACTTCTTAGGAACATGTTATCATCTACGTTCTAGAGATAAGGACACCAAGGCTCAAAGAGGTTGTGTAACCTGTGGGAGATCACACAGCTAGAGCTGGGATGTATACTCCGATTGTTTGGCTCCAAGTCATTTGTCTCACCGTTTTAGATAACGTCAGTGGGGACCAAGGGGCCTGGTGGACCCCAATCTCCCCACAGAGCCCCATGACCATTCTGATTGGCCAGGTTTCAACCATCAGCAATTCTTTCTTGTCTTCACTTGCAGAATAAGGAAATAGAAGAACTCACCAAGATTTGTGATGAACTGATTGCCAAAATGGGGAAAAGCTAACTGAACCGAATGTTTTGGACTTAACTGTTGCGTGCAATATGACCGTCAGCACACTGCTGTTCCTCCAGTTCCATGGACAGGTTCTGTGTTCACTTTTTCGTATGCACTACTGTATTTCCTTTCTAAATAAAGTTGATTTGATTGTATGCAGTACTAAGGAGACTATCAGAATTTCTTGCTATTGGTTTGCATTTTCCTAGTATAATTCATAGCAAGTTGACCTCAGAGTTCCTGTATCAGGGAGATTGTCTGATTCTCTAATAGAACACACATTGCTGACCTTGGCCTTGCCGTTGGTACACGAGTTCCCAGGGTGAGCAGCTTTTGGATTTAATATGAACATGTACAGCGTGCATAGGGACTCTTGCCTTAAGGAGTGTAAACTTGATCTGCATTTGCTGATTTGTTTTTAAAAAAACAAGAAATGCATGTTTCAAATAAAATTCTCTATTGTAAATAAATTTTTTTCTTTGGATCTTGGCAATAAGTGTGGCTCTAATTTATTTTCTGGGAAGGGTTGAGTCTTTTCTCACCTTTGTCAAATATCAGATTTGGGTTTGTGCTCTTCTCTGTCATTGCTTTGTCCACAGACTTAAATAACACTTCCTTTGTTATCGTGACTGCATTTGTAAGATGAAGCTAATAAGAAATATTTACTTGCTACTTAAATAATTAAGTGAATGCATTGGATTAGCTGAGATTTTGTTTTGTTTTGTTTTTTGGGGGTAGAGTCTCGCTCTGTTGCCAGGCTGAAGCACAGTGGCACAATCTCAGCTCACTGCAACCTCTGCCTCCCGGGTTTAAGTGATTCTCCTGCCTCAGCCTCCCAAGTAGCTGAGAGTACAGTGCCAGCCACCATGCCTAGCTAATTTTTATAGTTTTAGTAGAGACGGGGTTTCACCATGTTGACCAGGATGGTCTCAATCTCTTAACCTCATGATCTGCCCACCTTGGCCTACCAAAGTGCTGGAATTACAGGTGTGAGCTACTGCGCCCGGCCAAGTTTTACTAAGCCTCTTCGACTTTAGGAAGCAAATCTATTTCCTGTTATTCAATCAAGGACGTAACAGGCTGTCACTCTTTCTGTCCAGTCTCTTAGTGTTTGAAGGTCAATGCCAAAACCTCCATTCCCCTCTAAAGAAAGAATGGGGAAAGGGTGAGCAATTGCCAATGGGTGGCAGGTAATGAGGCCACTTTGGAAATAGCAGTGTGCCTGGCTTAGATCGCGTCACTGCTGCTGACTTGCTCAGGGCTCCCAGGTTGAAGCGTGGGTGGATGGGGGGCGTTAAGGGGTTGGAAAGGTGTGATCATTTCCTAAGGCTGCCATTAACAAATCACTGCAAATATTGACAACTTCAAACAGCAGAAGTTTATTCTCAGTTCTGGAAGCCAGAAGTCCAAAATCAAAGTGTCTGTGGGGTTAGTTCCCCCAAGAAGCTCTGTGAGTCTGTCCCATGCCTCTCCCAGTGACTGGAGGCTGCTGGCTCTCCTGGGCATCCCTTGGTGTGTACCTGCAGCACTCCAATCTCTGCCTCTGTCTTCACGTGACCTCCTTGCTGTGTCTGAGATTTCCCTCCTTTCTTACAAGAACGCCAGCATGGGATGAGGCCATCCCCAGTCAAAGATGATCTTATCTCAAGATCCTGAGTTACATCGGCAGAGACCCTATCTCCAAATAAGGTTGCGTTCGCAGGAAGGAGGGATTAGGATGTAGACATATCTTTGGGTACATGTGTGTGTCAATGGGATGTGTGGTATGGGCTGTAAACCTGGAAGGCAGACCAGAGCCCCTGACGGTCGAGAGCTGGGCTGTCCCTCTTCCTGCCTCAGCATGGTGGCTTTGGGATACTCCTCTCAGTAGGACAACCCACATCCATAACAGGGTAGGCCTTAGGTAGCCTCAGCTTTTAGGGGACAGGGTGGGGAGACTTTTCTGTGATTTACGAGGTGGATGAAGTTCGGCTGTGCCAGACAGCTCCAAGGAGAGAGGACCACACATGCGCTGCCTGGCAGCCACCTCTGGGTGCTAGGGGGCAGCGGGGTGATGCCTGGCATCTTTTGTGCCCTGAGATCCTTTGTTTTCTTTCTGCTACACTTTCGAGATCCATCCATCAGAGCCTGCCTCTGGTACCACTGAGACCCTCACCCGCTAAGCACCCTAAGCTGGGGCAAGGAGACTACCTCCATCCCATTGCCAGCATCCTTTGCTTTGCCCAGCCTCCCGGTCACAGCATGTTCTAGGGCCCCTACCCAGGTGCCCGCTTCTCTCGGCCAAACCTCTGCCCTGCCCTTGCTCTGGATTCTGGCTTTGACTCCGTTCTCAGAAATGCCCTGCTTGTATCTCTTGGAAACTTCTTTCTCATTAAGTAAAACATTTCCATTGTGAAAAAATTAGAAAGGAGGTAAAAAAAACCAAGAAACTGTTAATGTTCGTATGTATATTTTATGGCCTTTTCCTCCATCTATAAAATATCTTATTTGTTGTTTGTATTTATACAAGTGTCACCCAGTCCACCCTGTGCAGTGTCTGTGGTGGTCCTGCATACAGTTTTGTAAACTTTTTTTCACCTAATACTATAATGTGACCATCATGTTATGGTAAACTTTTCATATCAATAAGTATAGCTCTTCATCATTTTCAAGGCTGCGTAGCATTCCATTGTACCAAAATGTGTTTAACCAACCCCCACCCTGTACTGATGAGCATTTATATTGTGTCCATGTTTTTCTATCATTGTGCGTGCCACAGGAGTATCCTTACATATGTTTATGAACTCGAGTATTCTTTAGGCTAAATGTTTTTTTTAATTTCTGGGGTACATGTGCAGATCTTGCAGGATTGTTACATAGGTATACACTTGCCATGGTGATTTGCTGCCTCCATCCCCTTGCCCTCTACATTAGGTATTTCTCCAAATGTTATCCCTCCCCAGTCTCCCCACCCCCTGCTATCCTTCCCCTAGCCCTCCACCCCCCAATAGATGCCATTGTGTCTTTTTCCATCCCTGTGTCCACGTGTTCTCACTGTTCAACACCCACCTATGGAGTGAGAACATGCGGTGTTTGGTTTTCTGTTCTTGTGTTAGTTTGCTGAGAATGATGGTTTCCAGATTCATCCATGTCCCTGCAAATGACATGAATTCATCCTTTTTTATGGCTGCATAGTATTCCATGGTGTATATGTGCTACATTTTCTCTATCCAGCCTATCATTGATGGGCATTTGGGTTAGTTCCAAGTCTTTGCTATTGTAAACAGTGTCGCAATAAACATACGTGTGCATGTGTCTTTATAACAGAACAATTTTTAATCCTTTGGATATATACCCAGTAATGGGACTGTTGGGTCAAATGGTGTTTCTATTTCTAGATCTTTGAGGAATCGCCACACTGTCTTCCACAATGGTTGAACAAATTTACACTCCCACCAACAGTGTAAAAGTGTTCCTATTTCTCCACATTCTCTTCTAGGCTAAATTTTTAAGAGTGGGTCACCTGGGTTAAGGATGTCACTGCACTCCAGCCAGAGACCACTGGGACCTGTGGTTGAGCAAGTGGGGTTTATTGCTTGTTGCAAAAGTGAGCCAGGGCACACGCCAGAGGAGGCCCTGAACTTCTCAGTTGGAGGGTCTCTGGAAGGCTGCAGGCGTGGGATTCGGACTTGGGTTAGTGATTCCAGCAAGGGTTTCAGGAAGCTGGGCTTTGCTCTGCATTGAATGCTGCCAAGACACGGAGGCAATTCTAAGACTGGGTGCCTTGATAAATCTGACCTAGAAGAAGAGAGGACTAGAGTAAAAGAAAGCTGAAACTGGTAAGGAGGCAACAGTCGCTCATACATATTAGCCAGGACTGAGAGAGCTGCTCCTTATTGTGGTTTGGATGATGTCCCATACGGATGCAGACATTTGTGGAGTGGACTTGTTTTTGTTCTAATTCACTGCAGTCCGAGTGGCCTGTCTGGTGCTGATGGTTTGTGAAATGGTTTATGGCCTAGGCCCAGCCATGAGTGCCAGGTCAGCTCCAGGATGCTAGCGGCTGTTTTTCTCTTTCTCAAAGGGTTTGCACATTTTTAAAGTTTGGGAAGCTCATTGCCAAATAGCCTTCCTCTAAGGTTGAACTGCTGTACGGCCCCTCCCCTCTTAGTGGTCTATGCATTTTTGGGTATGTGATCCAGCCCCTGGGCTGCACTCTTTCTACCTGTCAGCCCAGCCTAGCAGCAAGGAGGGAAGAGACAGCAAGAATAGTAGTTAAATAATATAACTGACTACGAGAAGATGTTCACAGTTTTCCCTCCATCCTGTGATTGCAGTTGTTCTCAACTAATTTGTTGGGCCGTCTCTAAAGCCTCCAGTGAAAGAACATTTCTACTTGTTGTTATAGATAAGTATCTGAACCGAACAGACCCTGCCTGACTGCCGTGAAAATTACTGTGCCCAGAGCAGATAAATGCAGGGAAGCAGTCAGTTCCCCTGCAGAACTGTGTCTTAACAGAGCTTATTTCTCTTTGAATAAGTGTAACTCAGGCGGAGAAGGGAGTGGCCCCAGAATATAATGGGTCATTCCTGTAGCCAGAGACCTATGTCATGGGGGTAGCAATGCCCATCCTGTGCACTATTATGAAGGTTAGGGAAAATGAACACAGCTGCTGGGCACACAGTAAAGCTTAATCAATGGTGGCGATAATGACGATGAAGACTGTAGAGACTTGGCAAAGAAGTCGTAAGGGCCTCTGTGGCCCGGGACCCCGGAGAAGTGGGCCAGGCCTGCCTCATGTCCTGGGGGCAGGGGCCAAGCCACAGAAAGTCTCCTCCATAGGGAGAGGGGCTTGCCTCAATCCTCCTACCCAGGATCTGCATGTAGGTGCCTTGGGGTTGGAGACATGGAGGATGGACCAAGCTTGCGCTGTGTGCAATCACAGCCCACACAAATGCATGGAAAACTAAATCCCCGACTCCCAGGCTTGGCCTCAGGCCCACCTCCACGCTTGGCTGCCTCGCTACCCCAGCATTGCCCAGGCTGTGGCTCCGTCCCTAGGATGCTCCAGGAAGTGGCGTGCCTCAGCCCACCCATCATTTGTTAGCATGCTTTGCGGTGGGGCCTGAGCAGTGTGTTTCTATTCACCTGGCTTCTCCTTTGAAACCTTTAAGGGCTGTGCCAAGGCAAGCAGGGAAATGAGATGGGGGAAGCCCCCACAAGAGAGGGCTGGGGTGATGACTGCACCCTCTTCCTCCTCCACCTCCCCCGTGGGCCATCTGGCTGGAATGTGGAGAGGAAAGCTCACCCCGATGAAGGGCTGGGCTACAGGATTTCAGCTCTGCAACCTTTTTTTTTTGAGACAGAGCTTTGCCCTGTCACCCAGGCTGGAGTGCAGTGGTGTGATCTCGGCTCACTGCAACCTCCACCTCCCGGGTTCAAGCAGTTCTTTGCCTCAGCCTCCTGGGTAGCTGGAATTACAGGTGCCCGCCACCATGCCCAGCTAATTTTTAAATTTTTAGTAGAGATGGGGTTTCACCATCTTGGCCAGGCTGGTCTTGAACTCCAGACTTTGTGATCCACCTGCCTTAGCCTCCCAAAATGCTGGGATTACAGGCATGAACCACTGCGCCCAGCCAGCTCTGCCACCTTCTAACTGTGACCAGGGTAGGTCACACTGGCTCTGGGCCCATGGTGAAGATCCCTACTTACCCACAGGGCCATTGTGAGGCGTGCCTGGCCCCAGGACCCACATGGGCTCAGATGAGTCGCTTTTTCCCCTGCACTTACTTTCTCTCATGCACATGTTCACTCTCGGGATGGCAGCTGAGAACTGTTTACATTATTTGGCTTTGCTGAGTGGGAGCTTAAGAGCAGGCACCTGACCCCATTTGAGGTTCCCCCTCCCCCGTGCGTGTCCGGGGAGCTTTGGGATTCTCAGCATTCTTAGGAACTTGGGTTTGCTAAGTCAGCTGAAATTTTGAGCTTCTAACTTTTTTTTTTCCTGGCTCAGCATTTCCTCAGGGCTCTCAAATTAAAGGTAGCTTTGTTGAGATAGGAAGATTACCTTGTGAGGGCAGGGAGTAGATGTAGGTGGAGAGGGAGCAAGGTAAGAGGGGGTGGTCACTGAGGACAGCAGCCTGGGACTGGGGATCTTGGGGATTCCTTTTCTCAGCCCCTTGGGTGTAAGATCTGAGGGGCCCGAGGGCCATGCCAGGGAGCCTCCCCCTGCAGACACCTCCCCATTCCCAGCTGCTGACCTGGGAGAGAAGCCATCCATGCTCTGCATGGGACAGGTGAGGGAGGCGACCGGGTCAGAAAGAACTGCCTGGCTGGATGGCAATTGCTCCTTTCACCTGCTCCTTGGCCTTGGTAAGGTGCTGAGGTTTCTTTCTTTTTTTTTGTTTTGAAATGTGAATTTTAACATTTCAAATTACTATTTCTTCTAACATTGTTGTCCTTTTTTTTAAATTAAGGTTAAACAGAATTTACCATCTTAACTGCTTTTTTTAAAGTTCATTTCACCTTTTACATTCTTTTTTTTTTTTAATTGTACTTTTAAGTTCTGGGGTATGCAGATCTTGCAGGATTGTTGCATATGTACACAGGTGCCATGGTGCTTTGCTGTCTCCCCGCCACCTACATCAGGCATTTCTCCCAATGTTATTCCTCCCCAACCTCCTCACCCCCGCTGTCCCTTCCCTAACCCCCCACCCCCTACTTAACTGCTTTTTAAGTGTATAGTACAGGATTAACTACATGCACTTTTTTTTTCTTTTGAGAAAAGGTCTTGCTTTATCACGCTGGAATGCAGTGGCACCATCAGGGTTCACTGCAACCTCTACTTCCTGGGCTCAAGTGATTCTCCCACCTCAGCTTCCTGAGTAGCTGGGACTACAGGTGTCTGCCATCATGCTCAGTAAATTTTTTATTTCTTGTAGAGACAGGGTCTCGCCATGTTGCCAGGGCTGGTCTCAAACTCCTGGCCTCAAGCAGTCCTCCTGCCTCGGCCTCCCAAAGTGGTGGGATTACTGGCATGAGCCATTGCACCTGACCCTAAGTGCACATTATCGTGCAACAGACCTGTAGAACTTTACCATCTTACAGAACTACAATTCTGTATGCAACCCCCTTTTCCTCTTCCCACCACCCGCCATTCTACTTTCTGCTTCTAGGAGTTTGACTACGCTAGATACTTCACGTAAGTGAAATCAGGCAATATTTGTCATTTTGTGACTGGCACTTGGGGTCCTTTGAGATCTCATATGAATTTTAAGATTCTTTTTTTCTATTTCTGCAAAATATGACTTTGGGATTTTGATAGAATTGCATTAAATCTGCAGGACACTTTTAACAGTATTAAGTTTTCCAACCCATGAAATGGGTTTTCTTTCCATTTATGTTTGTCTTTAAATTCTTTCAGCAATGTTTTGGAATGTTTAATGTACAAATCTTTCTCTTTGGTTAAGTTTATTTTGATGCCATCATAGGTGGGATTGTTTTCTGTTTAATTGTTCACTGTTATTGTATGGAAATGCAACTGATTTTTTTGTGTTGATTTTGTAGTCTGCAACTTTACTGGATTCATTTATTAGTTCTATCAGCTTCTTTGTAATCTTTAGAGTTTTCTAAATATAATGTCATGTTAGCTGTGAACAGAGATAATTCCTCCTTTTCCATTCAGATGGCCTCAGTATCACAAATTATATCTTTTCATATTGTGTAACCATTAGCATAGGTTGTTTTTTGTTTGGTTGTTTTTTTTTGTTTTTTAATTTGGTAGAGAGAGCTCTATCACCCAGACTGGAATGCAGTGGCACAAACTCGGCTTACTGCAGTCCCAACCTCTGGGGCTCAAGTTATCTTCCCACTTCAGCCTCCTGAGTAGCTGGGACCATAGTTGCATGCCATCATGCCTGGCTAATTTTGTTTGTTTTTTGTAGAGATGAAGCCTCACTATGTTGCCCAGGCTGGTCTCAAACTCCTGGGCTTGTGCAATCCTCATACCTCAGCCTCCCAAAGTGCTGGGATCACAGGCATGAGCCACCATGCCCAACATAACACAGTTTTATAGTTATTTTCATAATTTTATCTTCTTAATTCTATATAAGAATTAAGTGATTTATACAACAGTTACAGTATTACAGGATTCTGAATTTGTATATGTATTTACTTTTACTAGAGAGCTTTATATTTTTGTTTTCTTTCATGTTGTTACCTAATTTTTTTTTTTCATTTTAACTTGAAAACTCCCCTTAGCAATTCTTATGAGGCAAGCCTAGTAGTGATGAACTTCTTCAGTTTTTGTTTATCTAGGAAGGTCTTTATTTCACCTTCATTTTTGAAAAAAGTTTTTTCAGATACCGTATTCTTGGTTGGCAGTTTTCTTCTTTCAGCACTTTGAATATATCATTCCACTCCCTTCTAGCATATAATGTTTCTGCAGAGAAATCTGTGGATAATCTTAGAGTAGCTCTCTTGTACATTATGACTTGCTTTTTCTTGCTGTTTCATGATTTTTTTTTTGTCTTTTACTTTTAAGTTTTATTCTGGTATATCTCTGTGTGAGCCTCTTTGTGTTTAGCCTAGTTGGAATCCTGTAAGCTTCTTGAATGTGGATGTACATTTTCTTTCTCAGATTTGTGATGTTTTCAGTTACTATTTCTTCAAATAAGCTCTCTGCCTTTTTCTCTTCTCTTTCTGAAGCTCTTGTAATATGCGTATTGGTCTGGTTGATGGAGTACACAGGTCTCTCAGATTTTCTTCACTTTTCTTCTTGCTTCTTTTATTTTCCCCTCTGACTTTATAATTTCAAATAATCTCTCTTCAAGTTCCTCTGATTCTTACTTTTGCTTGATCAAGTATGCTATTGAATCTCTCTAGTGAATTTTTTATTTACATTATTGTATCCTTCAGTACCAGGATTTCATTTTGGTTCTTTTTTAGTTTCTATTTCTTTGCTATTTTTGTTTTATTCATACACCATTTTCCTGATTTTGTTTAGTTGTCTCTTTTTGTTCTCTTACAGCACATTGAGCTTCTTTAAGATGATTGTATTTATTTCCTTGTCAGGTAACTCATAGATCTCCATTTTTTAAGGGCAGTTTTTGGAGATTTACTCTATTCCTTCGATTGGATTATGTTTACCTATTTCATGTGCTATGGGTTTTTGTTTTTATTTTATTTTTTGCTGTGATTTGTTCATTTGAAAAACAACAGTCACAGCAGTCACTCCTCACAGTCTTTATAGACCAGCTTCCTCAGGGAAAAACCTTTACCCATCAGTTCAATCAGTGATTCTGGGGACCTCACAAAACATTTTCTGAGAATGTATCTTCTCTGGACTTGTGTGTATAATTTCCCAAATAGAAACGTTTGCTGGCTTCTTTTTAGGAGCTTGTAGGCTCTTGTTCCTTCTGATGTACTGCAGGTTCTCTGGCACTGTGACAAGACACTCAACTCTCTTTTGTTCTCAGCAAACCCCTGGGCATCCAAAATATGCCAGTTTGTCATAATTGCTCCAAGTAAGATGAGACAGAAACTAGTCCTGTTGGCATCATGCCAAAAAGCTGAAATGTTGAGTGTACATTCCATTCTTCTTTTTCTTTCCCAGTGGAGAAGTCATGAGGTTTTTGCTCCTGATGGCACCGTGTTGTGCTGGCTTAGGGGAAGGGCTATCTTGTTTCTATATGAAATGGTTTTTCTTGCCTGTTTCAATGTGACTGTTCTTTGCTTTGAGCTTGCATAGGGGTACAACAACTTCTTAACTGATTACTGGAGTCTCAAAAGGCTTTTTGAACTGTATATTGCCAAGTTAGTTTCCCTGTCGGGGAACAAGACTGGGAGCTTCCTATTCTGCCATCTTGCTCAGATCCTAAGCAAATCCTCCTTGTTTTCCATGATATTCTCACTAGAAAAAAATTGAACAAAGCAGGGTGGAGACGGGTATGGACAGGGTCAAAGTGTGTGTATGCAAAGGGATTGTTGGAAGGAGGAAAGATATTAGCATTTGAACAACCACAGTGGCTCTCAGGTTAGTGCTATCTCTTTTAGCCTGAAATGATGTGGTGAATGAAAACTATTTTTGTTTTACAAGAAGGAAACAGGCTCAGAGAAGTTAGACTTGCTCAGGTCACTCAGAAAACAAGGCAGCCAGGATTCAATCCCAGGTCTTCAGGATGGAAAAGCCCACATCCTTTACAATCGCTGGAGAAGTGTTTTCTTTACAAGGAAGTCCAAGAAGAAGGTGATGGGGAGATGAGATAGAGGGGAGAGGATGCTCCCAAGAGCATGTGGTGGGGCCTTATATCTATTCTTTAGTCTAGTTGGTAGCACTGCCTGTAAGTCTGGACTTGACTCCTCTATTGCATTTATGGACTATAGAAAGCATTCTTCTTGTTCGGTGGATGGAAGCGGCAGTGGGACTCACCAAGGGCATACATTGTTAGATGCATTTGAGTGGCTTTGTTCTTCGTCATCTTTGTTTGTTTCCCTTGGGTGGTCAGTGGATCCATGGTACCTTCCCAGGTTGGTGGTGACCAGCTGGGCAGGGCTTCTGCACTCTCAGGACTGGATTCTCAATGATAGAATCTGGAGAGTTCACGGACTGTCTTTTGGGTTTATTTGGAAAAGCAACTTGGAGATCAAAAGAGATAGAACTAGATAAAACTCAGACTCCTTGGCCTCTATGAGTACTGGGATATCAAGACCCTTCTTCCCTTCCTTCCTCGTTCCTCTGTTCTCACCCTGCACTGCAATCAGACTGCATGGATCATTCCTTCAGTGGGTCCTTATTTCTCCACTCCAGCCTAGGACGTGCTGTTCTCTCTGCCTGGGACACTCACCCTTATCCCCATCATTTTGTCTCTCAGCTAACTTCTATTCTGTTATGTCACTTCCTCCAGGGAGTCCTCCTTGAACCCTTGGGCCTGGGTCAGTGTTTTAAAAATGTAGGTTTTATTATTATTTTGTTACAATTGAGATATGGTGAGGCCAATAGATAAGGAGACAATTACCTTTGAAAAGATCATTTGTTACAGTTTCCAAGAGGAGGGGGCATACGGGGAAGCAGTAGGGTTAGGAGGCAGAAGGAGTGAGGGGAAAACATGGGCAAGAGCCTTTACTGTGGATCCCATGGGAAGAAATGAGTGAGGCAGTGTAGTCAGGTTTAGAACTGGTGAGATGGAATAACTTCAGTGGGCTCTGGGGAATAGGGATTGTCTCTCATCTGATAGTACTTGACCCTAGGTGATTAGGGCAAGTGGATAGTGGCCCTGAGTTTGAGAGCCTGATAAAGGAAGGTGATTGGGGTATTGGCTGTAGCTTAATTGGTTTGTATATGAAAGGCATGCTTGTAGGAGTCCTTTATTATCGCCAGGAATTATTAATAGCCCTGGGAGGGGCAGTCCCTCCAGAGTGAGCAAGGTTCCAGATGTCAAAACCTCAGAATGGAAAAGCAGGCTAATATGGTCCATTACCCCGCCTATGAGTTCCTGCAGCTCACTAACTTGACTACACTGTGAGGCTTACAGCACGGAGGTTAAACCCCCAAAAGTAAGGTGCCCAGGCACAGAAGGTGATTTTCACGGGAAGCTCACATATGACTTTTTAAAAAAGTTATGTAGTTATTTTAATGTATATTCCAAATAAGCATACCAAATATGATACTTCATTGATAAAGTTACTTTAAAAACATCATAACGAAATGTTACATAAAAATGTAAGTCCAGACTGGGCACAGTGGCTCACGCCTGTAATCTCAGCACTTTGGGAGGCAGAGGCGGGCAGATCACAAGGTCAAGAGATCAAGACCATCCTGGCCAATGTGGTGAAACCCCATCTCTACTAAAAATATAAAAATTAGCTGGGCGTGGTGGCGCATGCCTGTAGTCCCAGCTACTCAGGAGGCTGAGGCAGGAGAATCACTTGAACCCAGGAGGCGGAGGTTGCAGTGAGCTGAGATCACCCCACTGCACTCCAGCCTGGACAACAGAACGAGACCCTGTCTCAAAAAAAAAAAAAAAAAAAAAAAAAAAAAAAAAAAAAAAAAAAAAAAAAAAAAAAAAAGGTAAGTTCGGTAATGTACAGAATGAAGCTGTGAAGGTAATGCACATCCTTCTCTGTCCTCATTTTATCTCCAGCACCCAACACAATCTTCACACTCAGATCCTGTCTAAATGAGTGAATGAAACAAGCCCTGGGCCAGCCCATTGGCATCACCACTCTCCAGAATATCTTAGAAAAGAAATCAACAGTGGATGGAGTGAAGGAGCCGTTTTGTCTGAACTTTATTTTGCAGATGAGAAAATTGGAAGCCAGGGGTAAAAAGAGGACTTCTTCAAGGTTCTACAGCAAGTTCATGGCCACTTCAGTTTGGACCCAATCTTGTTCTCTCCCCTTTTTTTTTTTTTGAGATGGAGTTTGACTCTGTCACCCAGGGTGGAGTGCAATGGTGCGATCTCAGCTCACTGCAACCTCTGCCTTCTGGGTTCCAACTATTCTCCTGCCTCAGCCTCCCAAGTAGCTGGAATTACAGGCACGCACCACCATGCCTGGCTAATTTTTGTATTTTTATTAGAGACGAGATTTTGTCTTGTTGGTCAGGCTGGTCTCAAACTCCTAACCTCAGGTGATCCACCCATCTCAGCCTCCCAAAGTGCTGGGATTACAGGCATGAGCCTCCGTGTCTGACTCTGTTCTCCTTTCCTATCACTGAGATCAGCTGTGTTGCCATATAGGACTCAGTTCCAGGGCAGGACCCTTTGCTTCTGCTTCCTGGAAGCCCCTGTCTTCTGGCTCATGCAAGGCCTCCGCCAGGGCCTGGTCTGGAGGCAGCACTCCCAGCAGCAGCCTGGACCCTGACTGGGTGCATGGGGCTCCCAGGCACAGACTCTCCAATCTTCCAGGCCCTTGGGGCTCTGGATTTTCTCTTTTCATCAATAGAGCTTAAGGATGTGTCCAGAGCCACACAGCTAGCCATCAGAACCAGGTCAGACTTGGGCGTTCTTTTCAGTGTACTCCACCACCTCCCCATGTGGGCAACTGGATGGAGTGGGCGGAAATGGGCACTCTGGCAAGGTAACGAGCTCCCCATCCCTGAGTGTTCAAGAAAAAAATGGATATCCCTTCATAATCCCCCGGAACTCTGACACAGGAAATCTGGCATAAGGTGGCTCCAGCTAAGGGCAGTGCTCAATGAGGTTTGATGTCTGAGTCGCCGAAGACCTTTGCTCTTGGGATTTCCAGCTTGTGGGCTGCTTCATAAGCTGTGCCCAAGGGGCTGAGTTACTGCCCAGGCCCAGCACACTGACACCACATGTAGAGAGCTCTCAGGGAAACATGCTGGTGGCTATTTCCATTTATTTGTATTTGCTGTCTTTGACTTTGCCCAATAGCTCAGCTCCTGGGAGATCTGTGGGGGAATGTATGTGTTGAGGGTTCTGGGGTGAGCTGAAGGGCCCGATCCTTGAGCTAGACCCTGTAGAAAGCCGTGGATTCAGCAAGGCCAGGGTTCTGCCTAGGGCTGCTGGGAGCGTGGCATCCTGGGACGCTTCCACAGAGTGGCCACTAGAGGGAGCCCGCTCTCAGCTGCACCCCCGAAGTGATACCTGGAGGACATCCTAGGTTGGCCCATGATGGAGCAGGTGGGATATGAAGATGGTCCAGGATAATGTCTCTCAAACTTGTTAACCGAAATCTTACATGGGGCGCCACATTCCAGGGACAGTTAGCAGGGAAAAGTTTGGGATGGAGGGGAAGGAGCAGCGTAGAGAGGAAATCTGTCCATTTGTACGCAGACTTCTGCCTAGCTCCTCTCCACCCCTATGTTCTTGGCACTGGGCTAGGAGGGAAGCCATGGACCAGACCCAAGGAGGGGGAGTGGAGAGCAACACGATGATCAGGGAAGAGAGGAGGTGTGCAGTGGCTGTGTGCGCACACTCGTGCGTGGGTGCCCAGATGAGCCTCTGTCCCTGCCCAGGAGAGGAGCGCAGCCTGATGCACCTCGAGCTGCCTCATGTCCCCTAGAAGGGGCTGCATACCCTAATCCCACTTGCCTCTGCATCAAGAAGCACAGCGTCGCCATTAACAGTCATGCACAAGAGCGCAGGAGAAAACATCTAACAGTGAACAACTCGTGTTCAAGAGTAAGTACAGTAGGACCGCATTTTCAAAAATGCATGTATACATACAAAATGTCCTTGTACTATTGATGCTGAATTTTTGGCTGTGGAATCCAAGTGATTTTTATTGTTAAGAATTTTTGCCTCCGAATTTGTGCCTATAAATGCATTGCATTTGTAAAAGGAAAATACACCAACAGAAAGTGTTTTTTAAGCATGAGAGACGGCCCAACCCTGGCTCAGGAATGCAGCCTCTGCCTCGGGCTCCTGCACCCCTGCCCCAGCTGTTGGAGGCCTGCTTCCTGTCTCGTGCTGCCCCTGAGGGTCTAGGGATGGTGGACAGACCCCAAATTGGGGTTCCTAACCCCCTCCCTAGGACATGCCAGTGTCTTCAGCCCCTTGTTGCCTGCATTCTTCTCCCAACGGTTCTCGCACTGTACATATCCCTCCCTACCTCCTGATCTCCAGAGGAGCTGGGCTGAGAGGTGAGCAACAGTGGATTCCTTCGGATCTCACCTCAAATCCTGACTGTGGTGCCAGCTACTGCTGCTTCTACTAAACACCAAAAACCTGACAATTGGCTGCTTCTCTAACCAGGTGGCAGTTGCTGGGATCAGTTGTATACTACCATGAACCCCCCGTCATCTCACTCCCAAACCCAAAATCCAGTGCGCATCCAAGAGGCATTGCTCTATACTGACGTGCACCTCTGGAAGCTACTTGAACAGCCAAAGATGCTCTTAACCACATGCATACATGGATGCGATTGCAAATGAGGACACCAGCCAGCGGGTACAAACACAGGGGCCATGTTAGCTCCCAGACACAGACACAGAAGCAGACACACACACCTACGCATACATAATCACATGTGCACACGTATACACGTGGCGCTCAGGCACGTGCACAGGCAGAGTGTTGGTTATGGACTAGTACATCCAATTACCCAATTCTAGAGATGTTTGTTGAGTACTTTTTTTTTTTTTGAGACAGTGTCACTCTTGTTGCCCAGGCTAGGGTGCAATGGCAGGATCTCAGCTCACCACAACCTCTGCCTCCCAGGTTCAAGCGATTTTTCTGCCTCTGCCTCCCGAGTAGCTAGGACCATAGGCATGCATCACCATGCCTGGCTAATTTTGTATTTTTAGTAGAGATGGAATTTCTCCATGTTGGTCAAGCTGGTCTCGAACTCCTGACCTCAGGTCATCCACCTGCCTCGGCCTCCCAAAGTGCTGAGATTACAGGCATGAGCTACTGTGCCCCACCCTATTGAGCACTTTCTGAAGTCCAAGTTTGGTCGCTGAGCTCTGGGGATGCAGAGATGGGTAAGCCACCCACAGAACATTCCACAGTGATCAGCTTCTCTGCAAAGCAGAATATGGTGTTGGGAGGGGTAGACTCACAGGATTTGAGAGCTGAGCGGGAGATAAATTCAGGGGTACTTTCCATTACAGAATGTTTCATAGTTTTAGATTACAGCCACAAGAGGCAGCACAGCTGCTTTCCTGCTTTACAATGTTTGTAACTTAGGAGAAGCTGGTCTTGGGCCTTACAAGCTGCATTGCCTCTGGGTTCCTAGTACTGTAACTAGGGATTTCTGTGATCCCCGGGTGGTGGTCCAGGCCTTCAGTGGACTCGTGGTGACCCATGTGACCCTGACCCGTGTGGCCTCCGCCTTCCCACCCCCTAGTTCAGGGTATGGGCTTCACAGTCCACGTTGCTAGGGACACTGTAAGATTGAACTCAGGGCTGGGCATGGTGGCTCACGCCTGGAATCCCAGCACCTTGGGAGGCTGAGGTGGGCAGATCACCTGGGGTCAGGAGTTCAAGACCAGCTTGACCAACATGCTGAAACCCCATCTGTACTAAAAAGACAAAAATTCACCAGGTGTGGTGGCAGGCACCTGTCATCCCAGCTGCTCAGGGGACTGAGGCATGAGAATTGCTTGAACCTGGTGAACCCAGGAGGCGGAGCTTGCCGTGAGAGGAGGTCACGCCACTGCACTGCACTCCAGCATGGGCCGTAGAGTGAGACTCCATCAAAAAAAACAAAGAAAGAAAACATTCCCCTCTGGATGCCGGCTGGACAGCTCTTGGTCTTGTCCTTGACTTTTAGGCAGTTCTTAGCTCACAGAGAGAGCAGCATTAAATATCATCAATAAAGTACCTCATTAGGCATAGTTTTAATAATGCACAACACTCCATTTTTATTGAAATATTTTTGTCAAAAGACTGATAGATGTAAAAAGCTAGAAATAGAGAACCCCAGAATGCTAGAGCTGGGAGGGATCTGAGAAGCTTCTAGTCTAATCTCATTTTACAGATGAGGCCTGAGGATTTGGGGTTGATTCTCACTGAGGCTCTGTCCTGGGCTGCCCCAGTGCTGTGAGGAACAGGAGCGGAGGCACATGGCACCCATGTTGGTCTCTGAGATGCCATCACTTACAGCCTCTCCCCATCAGCCAGGGCCTTGGACACAGCCCCAGCCTGAGCTGAAACCTGCCCTGGAACAGGAAGTGCCTGGAACCCTCACTGCTGTCGCCGTGGTGCTCACAACCACCCAGGAAGCCAAAGGCAAGCTCCCCCTGCCAAAGCGCCTTGGCCCATAAGAAGGAAAGGGTGAGCCCCAGATGTGATGATTGCTTCCAGGCTTCAAGCTCAGAAGGCGCCCAGCCCCCAGCTCTCCTGTAACTCAGAGGCCAGTGTGATGGGAGCTTCTCCACTCAGCACACGTCCACTGTAAACACGCCTGTGCTGGGCAAAAGGGCTTTGGGACAGTAAGTACGATGGGTACTTTTCAGCCACTTCAGAGGCCAAGAAGGGTGTCCTAGTGACAAGTGCTGCTTCGACTTGGGTCCCTCGGGAGGGAGTTTGGGGAATCAGGAGAGGTCTGGGAGCTAAGAGACCATTGCAGGTAGTTCCTGCCCACCCACAAGGACCTAGGCACAGACTCTCAAAATGCATGAAGGGGGCAGGGCGCGGGGGCTCAAGCCTGTAATCCCAAAACTTTGGGAGGCCAAGGTGGGTGGATCACAGGTCAGGAGTTCAAGACCAGCCTGGCCAACATGATGAAATCCCCGTCTCTACCAAAATTATAAAAAATTAACCAAGTGTAGTGGCATGCACCTGTAATCCCAGCTACTCGGGAGGCTGAGGCAGGAGAATTGCTTGAACTCAGGTGGCGGAGGTTGCAGTGAGCCGAGATTGTGCCACTGCACTCCAGCCTGGGCAACAGAGTGAGACTTCATCTCAAAAACAAAAACAAAACGTATGAAGGGGCAGATTGCCTGGTGGGATGAAAAAAGAACAAACACATTTCCAGGCCGTTGAAATGTCCCTGGGTCTCAAGATCAGCTACAAAACTTCTCGGATATTGATCTAAGAAAGCAGGAGCTTTGGATAGCTGAGTGCAAACCCCAGCCTCCCTCTCTCTGTAACTGAAGCGGTGCCCCATGGGCATGGCGAGCCCTATCTCTGTGGGGTTTATTCTGTGCCGACCGGGTCACCTTTAGAATGGAACCCTCTTCTCTCTTCTCAGATTCCTTTAGGCCACTTTGAGGATTCGGTGTCTGCCTAGGACGGTGGGAAGCTGGTGAAGGATTGTAAACTGAGGAATTCATCATTCTGGCTCCTATAAGGTAAAGCAATCAGAAAAGCATGTATGTGTTACCTGAGGTGGGAGAAGCCTCCTCATGCAAGTTGGGAACTCAGCCATCAAGGAAAACACACATTGCTCTGAACTGAAATGTACCTCTGGAAGCTTCTTGAACAGCCAAAGATGCTCTTAACACACATGCATACGCAGATGTGATTGCCAATTAGGACACCAGCAGATGGGTACAGACACCAGGGCCATTTTTGTACCCAGACCCGTTTTCTTTTTCTTTTTTTTTTCCTTTTTTTTTTTTTTAGTTTTTTGAGACGGAGTTTCACTCTTGTTGCCCAGGCTAGAGTGCAATGGTCCCAGCTCAGCTCACTGAAACCTCCACCTCCCAGGTTCAAGCGATCCTCCTGCCTCAGCCTCCCAAGGAGGTGGGGTTGCAGGCATGCACCACTGTGTCTGACTAATTTTGTATTTTTAGTACAGACAGGGTTTCATCATGTTGATCAGGCTGGTCTCGAACTCCTGACCTCAGGTGATCTACCCACTTCAGCCTCCCAAATGCTGGGGTTACAAGCGTGAGCCACTGCAACTGGCCCCCAGATATGTTTTCAAATTAGAGATTGGCAAAGGAAATTCACAAACACATTTTTGTACCTCATAAAACAATTTGTTTACCATAAACAAAGTCAAAAGACAAATGATTCACTTTTGCAACATGTATAGCAGATAAAATGTTAGTGTCGATAGTACAAAGAAAGCTCCTAAAAAAAAAAAAAAAAAAAAAAAAAAAAAAAAAAAAAAAAAAAAAAAAAAAAAAAAAAAAAAAAAAAAAAAAAAAAAAAAAAAAAAAAAAAAAAAAAAAAAAAAAACGCTAAGGAAACTATGGTAACCCAGGAGAAAAATGGGAAAAGCCTGTGATCAGGCCGTTTGCAGAAAAGAAAAATTAAAGGGCCAGTAAATATATAAAAGAATGCTCAACCTGACTGGTAGCCAGGAAAGTTCAAATTAAACAGTAATCTGAAACCATCTGGCACTCACCAGTTTAGCAAAAATAAAGATGATGATACTACCTAGTACTGGAGATGTTGTGAAAAAAAAAAAAAAAACACTTATACATTGATGACAGGAGTGTTCATTGTTGCAATTTTGGGGCAAGTGAGCTGGTATTAACTATTTCAGCTGAAGATACCTATTTCTAACATAACTATACCACTTGGAAGACTATTTCATAGAATTCAAAGCAGTAACACAAGATATATATATATATACACAAACATACACACATATATTTAGATGCAGATATAGGTAACATACAGATACATGTATGCACACATGTACACAAACTGCTCTAATGTGTATGCATATTGTTCCCATTGTTATGGTAATAAAATATAGGAAACAACCTGAATGACTATTGGCAGAGGGATATTTTAATAATGACGTATCCACTGTATGAAATAATATGGGGCCAGGAACAGTGGCTCATGCCTATAATCTCGGCACTTTGGGAGGCCAAGGCAAAAGGATTGCTTGATGTCAGGAGTTCAAGACCAGTCTGGGCAACCCTGGCTCTAGAAAGATTAAAAAATCAGCTAGGTGTAGTTGATGCCTGTAATCCCAGCTACTTAGGAGGCTATAGTGGGAAGATCACTCGAGCCCAGGAGATTGAGGCTGCCGTGAGCCTTTATCACACCACTGCACTCCAGGCTGGGCAACATCAAGACCCTATCCCCCCACAAAAAGAAAAAGTAATACTACACGGCTTTTCTAATTTTTTCTTGTCCTGTCATTGTGTTGGTTTGCTCATTACAACAAGCATGTATTATTAATACTTTTGCAATTAAAAGTCCAATTAAGGTAATTAAAAGGAAAAGGAAAGCCTGTCTGCCCAGGTGGAATGGAAATTCCATGACGTGCATTTTGCTCACTGCTGTCTCAGAAATGGCTGACACCTTGTTCCATATGGCAACTGCACAGGAAATGCTTGTTGGTGGATGGAGGAACCATAGCATGGCTGTGATGCAGGTGAAGTGCTGTTTGGGGAGCAAAGGGGAGGTCAGCTGAGGTTCTTGGTCATCAAGTGCCATGGATTCTGCTGGTTTTACTAATTTACCCACTTCTTCACTTCTCTGATGTGGCTCTGGGGAACTGCCCAGCCCCCAGTGCATGGTCTTGTTGGGAGAATTCGTCAAGGTGTCTGCCCTCAGGGGCAAAGACTGGGCCCCTGAGCTAAGCCAGGGCAGTTGGGGCCTCTCGTTGAGAATCTGGATTGAGCAGAACCCCGCATAGATGGACTGTGAAAGAGCCGACTCATGCTAGAGGCAGTGTCTGACACCAGCCACCAGCTGCTGATCCCTGCAGCTGCTTCCTCTTCTTTCCAGAGAGTTCTCCAGTTTCCTTTTCCACCTGAGACCCTCCTCCCATCACCATCCTTCCAATCAATCTTAACCTCCCCCTAACCCCATAATCAAATGGGTTTCTGTTGCTTGTAACCTAGTTGCCCTGAGAATGTTCAGAGACAGCTGGAAAGTCCTTCCACTCTCCCTCTTTCAGGGCTCCGGAAGCTAGGGTGACCATCAGTCCACTGGGCTCCAGGGCAGCCCTGGTCTACAGCCATTGTCCAGGCCTGATTATTAATATCACCCCTTTACTCTCCTGGTCTGAATGATCAATTATGTGATCAGCCTACTTATAGCTATCTCCCGGTCTTCCTCACATTGGCAAAGGATTGTCTTCTGTTTTGCTTTATCTGAGCCACTTTCCCAGAGTAACAGCAGGGATCTGTCTACTAATGTGCTTACAAACAACAACAACAACAACAAGATATTCTCTTGACTGATAAATAACCCACATTCGAGGCTTATTCACTATTGTGCCTGTGGCAAAATATAGATTCTTTAGGCCAGTCTCCTCCATAATATTTTGAAGAAATCCTTTGGAAAAGCATGGAGAATTTCACCTTTACCTCTTTTGTCTTCCAGGTTGCCTATCTTTTCTCTCCTGTGTAATCTCCACTCTCATTCATGATCATGTCAAACGTGGTAAGTAGATCGGTTTCTCAAGAAGGTAGGTGATGAGAAGAAGCACTTGGTTATGGTCATTTGGACCAATTTCTACAAGGGGCTGGGTCCTGCACCACCGAGGACCTCAAGCGTATTGGCTGACTCGGCTGGAAAGAGTGTGTCCAGGCAGCGCCATCCAGAAAGCAGAGAGCGGGCTTGTGGTCTGAGCTGACGATGTTTTACTTCTCATGTGACAGCAGGACTATGTCTAGACTCAGATTCCACAGTCATTAATCACCCACCATCTTCTCGGCCCTATACTAAGGCATATTTCCCAAACTTTATTCTATTTTATACTTTTCACCACACTGGAAACAAGATGATATCCCCACAATCCCCACCATGGCCATCCTCACCATCTTTGTCACAATTGCCATTACTGTCACCACCACCACCTGTTATTCCCATTTTACACATGAGATCTGAGAGCCTCAAAATGTTAAATACCTTGCTCAAAGTCACACAACCAGAAAGTAGCAGTTACAAGATTTGAACTCAGATCCTCTGGTCCATGGCCCATGGTCTCGCCACCTCTCCATTGGTGCCGTGGGTGGCTTGGGATCAATGACATCCATTTCTGTGGGTCCCTCCTGGTGCTTTTTTCCTGGCTAGGTTGCATTAAGCCTTCAGTCTAAGGTTTATATCCATGCTGGGTATCATCCTTCTCCCTTAAGAAAATTGCTGAATTTCCCCTGGAGCCTCAAGAAAATGTCTAAGTAAAAGTCCCTGCCCAAAGACTCAGCAGTTCCACTCCTGGATATATAACCGAAAGAATAAAAAGACAGGTGTTCAAAGAAAAACTTGTCCATGAATATTCACCGCATTCTTCACAATAGCCAAAAGGTATAAACAACCCAAGTACCCATCAACTAATGAAGGAACAAACAAAATGTGGAATTTTTACACAATAGAATATTATTTAGCCTTAAAAAGGAATAAGTACCAACACACGGATGAACCTTGGAAACATTATGTGAAAGATGCCATTCACAAACAGCCACATATTGTGTGATTCCACTTACATGCAATACCCAGAATAGGCAAAAGCATGAAATCAGAACTTAGACACTAATCTTAGAAAGCAGATTAGTGGTTGTCAGGACTGGGCATGGGGGAACAGTGAGTGACAATTTCATAGGTATGGAATTTCTTTGGGGGGTAATGAGAATGTTCTGGAATTAGATAGTGGTATGGTTGCATAACATTGTAAGTGTACTAAATGCCACAAAATTGTACACTATAAAACAGATCAAATTTTACGTTTTATGTATTTTACCACTGTTAAAAAATATTCCTTGCCCAAGATCTCCACAGTTTCACATCTCTCTGTATGACAACTTAGGGTAAGTACTCAAAGAACAGTACTTAAAGCATAATGCTATCCCTGCTTGTGGATTCTTCAGAGAGCTACCTGCAAAAAACAATCTTTCTCCCTGGCCTCTCGCCTCTGACACCCCTTGTCCTAGATCTTAAATTCCAAATTATTTTATAGCTTGAGACTCTTGGTCAGTGGAATACAGCGTCTTTGGCTTGAGAAGATATCTCGTGAGAAATATTAGCCATGTTCAAAAATTAACCAGCACTGTAAAATTTGTCTTGATTTCCTTTCTCCTATACAATTTGGAAAATCTGGCCTTCATGTGAGGTTAGAAAAAGATGTCTTCTCTTTCTTTGATTACCAAGCAGCACAGAGCTCAGCTGGAACGCCGGATCGCTGGCTCAACCAACCGGTGGCGCTTCCCCAAACAGCCTTTTTCTGGGGACCTGCTCTCACTTTCCCAGAAGTGCAAGGCTCTGAGTATAGACTTTGAGGAAGCTCTGAGGAACCCAGACAGGTAGGGAGACTCAAAGGTTTGTGGCACGGAATGGCCCATCATTCCTGGGGGGGAAGGTGCCTAATGGCTGGGCCACTCTGATTGGCTGGAGTGGCTGTCACAGGCACATCTGTAAGGAAGGCTCGCTCTGGAGCCAGCTGTTAGGCATGGACAGGGTCATAGTGACTACTTCCTCTGTGAATGTCTGTGGGTGGTGACAAAAGCACAGAGAAAGACTGAAGCTTTTTTTTTTTTTTTTTAACAGTTTTTCTTCTCATGGGAATGTTGAACCCAAACAGGCTTCTGAGTTTATCATCCAGGAGCCAATTGATTTCTTGACAAACAAAACCTAGTTAGTCCTGGCTCGGTGTTTAGACAGCTTGTGGGGAATGTCCATTTTCACCCAATCGATCGATCCTCTCTCAGCCTCATGGCGTTCCGAGCAGGAGGCTGGACCCTCACTTCCCCATGTGATAAGTTCTCCCTTGCCTCTCCTGGAAACACAGAGCTGGACCCTTGCCTTAGTCTGTTTGTGTTGAAGGCGCAGAAATTTATAAAGAAAAGAGGTTTATTTGGCTCAAGGTTCTGCAGGCTGTACAAGAAGCATGGCACCAGCATCTACTCAGCGTCTGGTGAGGTCCTCAGGCTGCTTGTACTCATGGTGGAAGGTAGAGAGTAACCATTATGCAGAGGTCACATGGCAAGTGAGGAAACCAGAGAGAGGAGAGAGGGGAGGTCCTGGGCTCTTGTTAACAACCAGCTCTTGCGGGAACCGAGAGTGAGAAGTCACCCCTGAGCGAGGGTGTTAGTCTATTCACGAGGGATCTGCCCTTATGTCCAAAATATCTCCCATTAGGCCCCACCTCCAACATTGGGGATCAAATTTCTACATGAGATTTGGAGGAAACAAACATGCAATTTGTAGCAACCCTATTGCAGAAGGCACACCTCATTTTGCTGGGGCATGGACCTAGCTTGATGCCACTGCCATCCCTAGGCTGGCAGCATCTGTCTTGTGAGCTCACAGACAAATCGAAGTGAGCATGGACTGTACTCCTGGGGCAGCACCCAGCACAGAAGAACTGCTTGCTCAGTCTTTGCTCAGCGAGTAGCCAAATCTTCCCTCTCTAGATCCACTGGCCAACCCTGTTCTATTGCCCAGTTCCTTAGTGTTAGGGATGCAGGTGCTGGAGCTATGCCTGGGCATAGGGGCAAAGTGATCCTAAAAGCTGATGAGAGGGTCTGGGCAGCAGGAACGAAATCTTCAGGAGTCACTGAGCTAAAGTGGAAGTGGTGGCCTGAGGGGTGGGGTGCAGAAATGGCATTTGGTGCTGGGCATTTGGACTGTTAAAAGCAGTCTATCGACAGGGATGGAATCCCCACTTCTTGACCTACTTCTTCTGTGACCTTTAGTAGGTGGTTAAGCCTCTTTGGGCCTTAGTTTCCTCATCTTTAAAATGGTTATATAGCACCTTCTTCAAGATGAAGAGTTATCTTGAGGATTAAATGAAGCCATAGATTGAAAATGCTTAGTTAGCACTGTTTCTGGCAAATAGTAGATGCTTAATAAACAGAACTTTTTTACTGCCTGAGTAGCATGTTAATAGTTGATCCCAGTGATTTTATTTTGGGGTGCCTCAGCTCTGTGCTCTGCCAGCCAATACCCCCATTATTTCATTCTGCCTCCTTGCACCTTCCCCAGTTCCTTCCTCCAAGACAACACCTTCCTCCAGCACAACAGCAGGGACAGAGGAACCGGTCTTCCTGGGAGAAGGTTTTACACATGGGGCTTGCTCCTTTGTGATGTTGGGGAGCTGCATGTCCAGAGGTAGCAGATACTCTCTGGTGTTCTGGGTGAGTCTACACCCATGCATCTGGTGCTCAGCTGATCCAGGCTCGGTTCTGCCTGGGCACTTGGGCTCTGTTCCCTGAGCGCCTTGTCCTCCTCCTGAGATGGTGGGCTAGCCTGGGCACATGGTTATTGTTGATTATGATGACAGCAGAAGACACGAGGGTAAGCCCAGGAGCACATGTGTGTTTTAAACCTTCCACCATTTCACATCCACTAGCATCCCATGAACTGAGGCAAGTCACATGGCCAAACTCACAGTCAAGGGACAGAAAACACACTCTATCTCCTTATGGAGAGAATCTTGCAAGACGAATGCAAAAGGTGCGGACACAGGGAGGGATGAAGAGTTGGAGTCACTGGTACATTCTACGGAGTGTGGGAGAAACTGATTTTCTGTAATGAACACAAACTTGTCTGGGGACTGTGGCTCGTACTTGTAATCCTGGTGCTTTGGGAGGCCAAGGTAGGAGGATTGCTTGAGGACAGGAATTTGAGACCAGCATGGGGCAACATGGTGAGACCCTGTCTCTACGAAATATTTTAAAATTAGCCAGGCACGGCGGCGCACACTTGTAGTCCCAGCTAGTCGGGAGACTGAGGTGGGAGGTTTACTTGAGTCGAGGAGGTTAAGGCTGCATGCAGTGAGCTATGGATTGTGCTGTTTCAGCCTGGGAGAGAGAGCGAGACTTTGTCTCTAAAAATAAAAAAGAGAGAAAGAGAAACACACATACAGACACACACACACACACACACACACGCACACACACACACACACCCTTTTTCTTTGTCTTCACAATAGGAATTTATTCCATGTGATTGTGAGAAACATCTTAGAATAAAGGTTGTGTTTAATTTAGATAATAACATGAAGGGCTTTTTCCTGGTAACTCTTGTGAACCTTCAGGCATCAGGCAACTGTCAGAGGCAAACTCCACTGTCAGTAAGGGTCTGGAATGCCCCATGCCACATACATTATGTCCTCCAAAGTGCTCCATGGCTGTTCCTGCCCCCACCTTGGCAAGCTGTGTTTGTGTCGTGGATGATGTCATTGCTGCTTTTCCCAGCTGGGGGTGCTGTCCGCGTGGACGGGAGCGGGGACCAATCTGTATTTCTTGAGTTATGGAAAGGGTCATTCATGGTGGAAAGCTGAGGGACCGGGCTCTCAGCTTCCCGTCTATTTTGGGTATGTCATTGTGCCCCGCTGGCCAGCACTTCGTTCTGTTGTGTCTGTGGGTTTTCATGATGCAGGGAGCTCCTAGTGAGCCAGTCAGAGGTGCTATCTTCAGGCTGCTGATCTTCTTGCCTTGGTCCTTTGGCAGGGCCTGGGGCACCAAGTGTGGGAGAGGAGGCTGAGAGGAGGACGTGCTAACTTCCTTGCAGGCACCCTAATCTTTTCATGCCTTAGTTTATGTGCAAATCGGGGATGCCGTCTTACAGGGTTGCTGTGAGAAAATTATGATGTAATTCATGTAAGGAGCTTAGAAAAGTGTCTGGCACATAAATGCTCAATGCACACATGTCAAGCGTGTCACTGGGCTCCACTGGCGTATACGAATGCATGGTGTCATGGAAACCCAGAGATCCAGCACGGGAGGTGTGACTCAGGCCAGGCTGGGGAGGGGGTACCCCCACAAAGGCTTAGGGGATTATGGCCCTAGGAAAGACCCAGAGCTCTCCCTGTCCGCAGCTGGTAAAGCTGCCTGGTGGTTTTCCCCATTTCTGCCCACAAAGCCAAGTCCATTCTAAGGGTGGGAGGAGGTCATGCTTAAGAGGTGAGGATGGGAAGAAGGGACCCGTATATTTTATTTTATTTTTAACCAGAAAGTAGTTCTGGGAGAGAGACTACAGACCAATGACCCATTTTATAGAAGTGTTAACCTGAATAACAAA
Organism: Cebus imitator; assembly: GCF_001604975.1. NCBI lineage: Eukaryota > Metazoa > Chordata > Mammalia > Primates > Cebidae > Cebus > Cebus imitator. The sequence goes on from NW_016107711.1 coordinate 1,859,722, forward strand.
CAGCAGAAGAAGACTCTCTAAAGAAGTTGATGTTTATTCTGGAACAGGCATTACAATGGAATGCCTGTGCCACCGTAAGCTATGTGTATATTCAGGGAGGTAAAGAAAAATAAAGGGTTTTGTTAGTTTGTTTTGTTTTGAGAATGGTCTTGCTTTGTTGCCCAGGCTGGAGTGCAGTAGTACAATCACAGCTCACTGCGGCCTCAACCTCCCAGACTCAATTGATCCTCCTGCCTCAGCCTCCCAAGCAACTGGGACCACAGACATTGCCACCACATGCTAAATTTTTTATTTAATATGTTGTAGAGACGGGGTCTCTCTATGTTGCCCAGGCTGGTCTCAAACTCCCAGGCTCAAGTAATGCTCCTGCTCAGCCTCCCAAAGTATTGGGATTATAGGCATGCGCCACCGTGCCTGGCAAGACAAAGGTTTTTAAAGGAAAAGTGAGGAGGATTACCTCATTGCTCTGAGATAATTATCCTTGGCTCCAAGGATCCGTAACAAGGGTGACACCAGTTCAAGTTGCTAGGCAGATGTCCGCCCAGTACTTTTTTGTGTGTGAGGTTGTGATGGCCTTTGTGTACAGTTGTAGGTTTTGCAGAGTCTTTTGTGATAGTTCTTATTATCGGGCATTCATGAGTGAGAATTCTCCCTTCTTGGCCTTCCCCACCTCTATTTGTTGGGTGGGGTTCTTTTTGTTTTTTTTTTTGTTTTTTTTAAAGAGATTTAGAGACAAGGTCTCACCCAGTTGCCCAGGCTAGAACATGATGGCCATTCACAGGCATAATCATAGCTCACTGCGGCCTTGAACTCCTGGACTGAAGCAGTCCTCCTGCCTCAGCCTTGCGAGTAGGGGCTACGGGAACATGCTACCATGGCAGGCTCCATCAGGGTTTCTAATATGTCATAACTCCATTTTTATTTTGACACCTTTCCCAGAGACAATGAAAGGGAGAATGAATGAAAGGGAGAATGAATGAAAGGGAGGATGCTAACTGAATGCATATCTGTGCCAGGCGTTCCAAACACTCTCTTTCACTCCCCGCTTCCTCTGGGACCAAGAGGCAGAAAATGGAAGAACTGGGGTCCAGCCCCAGGTCTATGTAATTCTTCCTAGTTAATCAAATTGGCATTTTGCCCTTTGGATAGTCCACATGTCCATGAGAAACTTACTTCCCCTTCTTCCCTGTCTGCCTTTCTCCATCATGGTCATGACTTTGGGGAGTGAGCTCCAGCCTAACAGCAGGTTCCCAGCATCCCCGCACCAGGCATTGCAATGGCAGTTCATCTCAGAACACTTAGTCCCAAACAGTGAGACAACTCACAGATGCCATGTGTTCTGTTCACTTTTCCAGTGATCCTAAAATGAACCCCAGCCCTTGGGAACTGCAGAGCCTACAGGATAAATTGTGTATCTTGACAAGCAGCCCTCACACCCAGGAGGAGGCAGTGCGCTTGCCTCTGTTTCCTGGCATCCCTTGGCTCAGCCGATAAAACTGATGTTTGTGTGGGTAGTTGAGTTCATGGACCTTGCGCCATATTTTCCAAAGTCTGTGACTCCATTTTGAGATCACGGTCTGAACTCTTGACTCTGGCCAGCCCTTTCCAGACGTGTCACCCAAGCCACGAGGGGGATCAAGGGAGGAAGCGAGGGTGGCTTGGGTCAGATCCCCACTGCTCCTGTTGAATAAACAAGTCCAGCTCCCACTGCCTGCCTTAGGCTGAGTCACTGGCAGCCATCCTCTCCCCTTGGAAAGGGCAGCACGTAGTTGGTAATTTTCTGGACACAGGCTCCCACCCATGCTTCCTGCATGCACCCTGGCCATGAGGTCTCCTGGGATTGTTGGAGACAGCATGGTGAAATTGACACGGCATGACACAGACCAGCTGTGGTCACAAGTGTCTCTTGGCTGGCTGGCTTTCTGGGATGACTGTCTTTAAGCCACGAATATGTGACTCAAATTTTATTTCACTTCCTAGCTCAGCATGATGAGTCCATGGTGTTTATGTTGTCATTCATTCATTTAATAAATATTGACTGAGCACCTGCAGGATGGCTTGAGCTAGGGTCATAGTCTGTCTTGCAGAGGATGCACAAGTAAACAGGCAGCCACAAGACACTCCAGATGGAGTTTTAAGGGGGAAATTCCAGGATGGGCAGGGGTAAAGCCACGGGCCCAGCATCCCCAGAGAAAGCAGCAACGAAGTTTATCCTGAAGGATGAGTAGGATCTTGGCTAGATGAAAGGTGAGGAGGAGAGCATTTGAGAGAGGGAACAGTGCATGCAAGAGATGAAAGCAGCAGTTGGCAGGTCCAGGTGCAGGCTGCGGAGAAGGGCTGGAGTGGGGACCGTTGAGGGACCAGGATGCAGAGATATGCAGGAGCTGGTTAGCCATGCTAAGAAGTTTGGGCTTTCCCCCAAGAGCAATGGGGACACACTGGAGGATTCTCAGCAGGAGAGAGACAAGACCAAATTTGCATTTTGTGGGAGGCAGGTGTCTGAGCAGAGTGGGGCTGGAGGCTGGGAGACTTTGGCAGTGACCAGAGGGAGATAACAGGGGCTTGAACGAAGGCTCTAGCAATAGCAACAAAGAGAGATGGACAAATTCAAAAGATCTAGGCAAGTGATGAGATGTAACAACACTCAGCATGCTGGCTTGGGCAACTGCAGCCTGGTGGTGCCATTTCCTGAAATGAGAATCTGAGCAGGTTAGGATTTGGTGTAGACGCTAAGTTTAGTTTTTGGATACACTGAGAGTGGGACCCGTATGACCTCTGAGCAAAATCGTTGGTGAGTTAACACCCCAGAAATGAGCAGAACCCTCTATTCTTTTCTCCCAGCAGAATATTTATTGAGTACCTACTATATGCCAGATAATGTTTTAGACACTCTATGTTATCAGGGGTATCATTCAGGCAGCCAAGTATGACCTCACATACCTCCTCGGTAAGGCCTACCCACAAACTGAAAACAGGAATCAGCATTATGAGCCAGCTATCAAAAAGCCTACCGTTTTTCAGATCAGCAGACAAACGGTGACCTGAAGATGCTCTTCCAAAGGCGAGATATGATTAGATTGACCAGTGGGTGCTTTAAGGAGGTTTATGCTAGAATGATGCTGTTGTCGTTGGAGAAAAATTATTAACTCCTGGATTTCATGTTTGTATTTTCCCTTGAGGTTATGCATTTCACAAATTCAGAAGCTTTTCTGTGGGAATTTGAAGAACAAGGACATCCAAAGTGGGGAAGCAAGTGAGTTTTTGTTATCTGTGGATTAAGCCAGAATGTTGCTGACTCCAGGGGCATCTTGTGGTCTTTATGGAAGAAAACCAGCCCATAAGCCAGGATGCTAGTCTATAAGTTGCAATTCTTATCCACTTCCCAGCATCTAAGAAATAATAAGTGCCCTGTAATTACTTGTCAAATGTGCCGTGAGTGAAGCCAAGCTTGGTAAACACATTTATACCCCTAGCTGTGATCAAGACAAACGTGTTGATGTCAATAAATAGCCCATATCTATAATCCCAGCAGGGAGGTGTGTGTATCACTTGAGGTCAGGAGTTTGGGATCAGCCTGGCCAATATGGTAAAACCCTGTCTCTACTAAAAATACAAAAATTAGCCAGGCTTGGTAGCATGCACCTGTAATTACAGCTACTTGGGAGCCTGAGGCAGGAGAATCGCTTAAACCCAGGAGGAGGAGGTTGCAGTGAGCTGAGATTGTGCCATTGCACTCCAGCATGGGTGTCAGAGCAAGATTCCATCTCAAAAAAAAAAAAAAAAAGTAGCCTTTGTACTGAAAGACTAAACCGAGTGTAGCTAGCATAAAGCAGCTGTCTCTTTGGCTCTGACCAGTCCTGACTTGGATGTTCACAGCTGCACTTGTTCAAGAGGACTTTTCTGAGGTAAGATTAAGAATCAGGATAAGTCCTTCCAGCTAGAAAAAGGGTCATTGAGCCTCATGAGGAGGCTGGACAGTTTCTTAAAGCACCTTTTGTTTTTTTTTTTTTTTTTTTTTTTTTTTTTTTTTTTTTTTTTTTTTTTAATAAAGCCTACTGCATGGTGTGGCTGCCTGAGATCAGAGCTAGCCTCTTTTCCAAAGAGAGGCTAATAAATTTTTTGCCCACCTTCAACTCTGAGCAAGAGAAGTAGTCTGAGACCATCTCGTGGAATGAGAGAAAGAGCTCTGAATTGATTAGTGATGGCTGCCATGCATTGACCATTCCGAAAGTGGAAACTGACATCCAGTGAGTGAACATGCTGTATCCACAGTTCCGTTCCTGCCTATGATCACCCTAATGGGCTGAGACTTTTTCTAACTCAGCATAACCAGACCACCTAAGGTGATGCAAGATTTGAGATACAAACCCCCCTGAACTCCAGCACCAAGCACTATCATAACATTGGTGAATAACGATCATAATAACAAGAAGAAAAATCAGCTACCCAAGGTCACACCGTGAAACTAATGGCAAAACCAAGAAATACATAGATGGGGCTAGTGGCCCTTCAGGTCCTGTCTGGCACTGAAATTGAGGGTCTTAGGCACCTCTCCTTCCCCCAGCTCTGTACTAACAACACAGGAGCTGAGCCATGCAGAGTCCTCTCCCCACAACCTCTTGAGCCTCCCCTGGCCTGCTATCCTTGGTTCCGCCCTCTGCCCTCCTATCAAAAAGCCCCGTTTTTTGTTATCATTGATTTTGTTCTCAGGATAGATGCCCCTGAAGAAAGTGTTCTACGGTTTGCAAAGAACCTTCTTCATATTGTCAAGGGAGGGTCGTGAGAATCCTGCCTCTTTGGTGGGCCTGCTATTGCCTTTCAGATGGGTCATGCTTTGGTACCCATAGCCCAGTAGTCCTCAACAGGGAATTGGTGGGTGATCTGGCTTCATGGGGAACACATGGCAGTGTCTGGAAACATTTTGGGTTGTCACAGCTGGAGAGGGAGTGCTACGGGCATGCAGTAGGAAGATGCCAGGGCTGCTGCTGGGTAAGGGACATGGTGTAAGGGACAGCGCCCCAACAGACACGTATCTGGCCCCAAATGTTTACAGTGCCGCGGCTGAGAAATACTGTCATGAGGAGGGGGCCCCCCAAAAGAGTCCCAGCTACCTTACTTCCCTGTTCCATGACCTTTCCTCATTCCCCACGTTGGAGGGCAGCGTGAGTGCCTCTGAAATCCTACAGTTGTTAGCTGACCGCTGTCCTGGACATGTGTCATGTCCTGGGTGACCTTGTAAGACTCCTTCAGTGTCTCCCTCAAAGCCCCTGTGCCCTCGAGGCCCACACTTCACCACTTCCTCTCTGAGATGCCTGTGGAAGCTGCTTGCCTGCTTCATCTGCTAATGACCCACCTAGCAAAGGAGACGGGGGAGGAAGCTGACGAGTCTTTGAGTGGGGACGTTATTGATGCGTTTGCTCAGTATCATTTTCTCTCCTCAGATGTGATTCTCGAGTGCCTGGGCTTCAAATGGGAACTCCATCAGCCCCAGCTTTTCCAGTCTCAGACCTTGGCCAAGCTCTACTTGGAAGCCCTGACACAGGGCAGCACATCCCCCCTAAAGGAGCTGGAGAAGCTTCTGCGAGGTACTTCCTCCCTGGCGCCCAGTGCTGGAGCCCCGGTGCCCTCTATCTTGAGAGTCCCCAGCTGGAAACATGGTTATCTGTTTTGAGACCACAGTCACTGTAGCAGTCAAGAGCAAGGCTCCTTATCTCATCCTGTGACAGCCTCAGTTTCCTCAACTGTAAAATGGGGATAATAGTCCTTAGGATGCAGCTTTGAAGAGTAGAGGGGGTATTAGGTGTGACGTTCTAGAACAAGGCCTGGCACACAGCAAGCACTCAGTACATGCCACTTACTATCCTTGTAATAACCCGAGTCTCATCTGGCCAGCCCAGGCATAGAGACTCTACCTGCTACTTTGAGAAGAAAAACGCGCCAGGCACAGTGGCTCACACCTGTAATCCCAGCGCTTTGGGAGGCTCAGGTGGGTGGATCACCTAAGGTCAGGAGTTTGAGACCAGCCTGACCAATATGGTGAAACCCTGTCTCTACTAAAAATACAAAACTTAGCTGGGTGTGGTGGCAGGCGCCTATAATCCCAGCTACTTAGCTGGCTGAGACAGGAGAATTGCTTGAACCCAGGAGGTGGAGGTTGCAGTGAGCTGAGATTGTGTCACTATACTCCAGCCTGGGCGACAGAACAAGACTCCATCCCACCCCCCCCCCCCAAAAAAAAAACAGGCTGTGTGGAAGGAAGGCAGACTTCTGACATCTGCGGCTTGTTTGGCTCTCAGTATGCTGGCTCGAGGCCCACATGTGTGCGTCTATTTTGTTTGTTGTCTTTGCTTTTCTTTCCTCTTCTCTTCTCTCTTCCACCTCATTCCCAAAAGAAGGTAGGCCACTTCTTTCTTTGTCTCTTCTTCTAGTCCTGACTCTCTAAGTCTTCTCCATCTGCACTGCCAGCTGCTGCTTTGGGCTACAGGTTGGGCTGACTCATAAGCAGGTGCCATGGAATATTTGAAGCCCCCAAAGCCAGCCAGCATACCAGTCAGGATGGACTTTCATTTCTGAGACATGCCAGCAGAGCCCTGTTATTCCAGAGCCAGACAGGTAGCTGGAACCCCTGGTCATTCCCCTCCCTGAGCCCAAGCCTGGAGGGAGAGCCCCACCGCCTGCGGGAATCTGACTCAGCCCTTCCCCGCTGCGCAGGCAGTGAGAGCCAGCTCGGCTCCCGCAGAACTACAGCAACCTGGATGCTGGCTCATGAGCTTCTGTGCTCTTCTGAAGCCTTTGTCCCAGCGTCTTCAAGAGCCAGACTGGGCTCTTCCGCCTCCGCTGTACCCAAGCCAGAACACTTGCCAGGCCAACAATGAGAGGCTCTGGTGAGCCAGACAGTGAGTTCATGGAAAAGCAGGAGAGTTTGGAAGGGGAAATGGAGTTGTTAATGTGACGGTCTTTAACATGTCTAGAATGGGTTCCTAAAATGAAAATATTTGGCCCTCCTAAGACAGCCACTCTGATCCAAGCCTCCCTGCAAGAGGCTGTGCCTGGCTAGGAGCCAACAGCGAAGGTGCAGAGATGAAACCCCAGTGCCCTGGACTGTCACGACTCCAGCGTCTCCTCCGCAGCTCCATGGACCGATGAAGCCCTGGGATTCATGTCTTTCGATAGGAACAGTCACAGTCCTTCATGTGCCTTTAAAAAAGAATATACCTGACAATGGTGGTTTGCAGACCTATCTCACGTCACCATTTCCCTGTTCTTGAGGTCATCTGCATGGCTATCCTGGAATTTCTGTCCTGACCCTGGAGTGCTGGGCTCTGCAGAGATGCACAGGCTCTCCAGCTGCTCCATTTCCTTCCATGGAGAGTGGAGGAGCCGCTGTCCTGGAGAGGACGTGTTTATTCTCTAGCATGGAATCCAAGAAGGAAGTGGCTCACTTACTAAAAACAAACTAACCACCTTGGCTTTGGAGAATCTTGGAGAAGAGTATAATCAGATTACTGATATCTTATCCAATTTGGGGGTTTTACTCAGCCTGGAGGGAATATTGAACTTCTGTCTTTCACTTACTCTGACATAACTGATTCCCTCCCTTCCCACCTCCTTCCCTCCCACTTCCCCTGCCTCCTCCCTTCCTTCTTTTCTTCCTTCCTATGTGGAATGCTTAGCTTATGCTAGGCATTGTGCTAGGAGCTTACCATCTGAGGGTACAGACAAACCCAAAATGATGGCAAAGCATGGCAAATATCATGACACATAATATTAACCACCACCTCCCGTGTACCTACTATGTGCTGGACGCTCACATGCATCCTCCTGTTTACTCCCTGCCATGGGGTGGATGGCAGGCTGGCGCAAGTAGATGGGAGGCCTTGTAGTCATGCTGGAGAAGAATGTGATCCGGAGTGGAGCAAGCCTGGCACTTAGTAGGGTTCTCACTCAGTATTTGCTGAATGAGAGCCAGCACAGAGCCAGGTGGCGGATGACAGCGAGGGGAGACTGAGGGAAAGGGACCCTTGCTCTCTCTTTCTTTATGGTTGCACAGGATGATGGACTTTTTGGCTCTGGCTCACATCACTTTTCATTATCTGGAACCTTGAGCTCCCTGGCGATGGAATCCATGCGCTGCATTCATTCAGCCAATATTTACTAGCACCCGTGTGTGGAAGCCTGGGGTGGGCCCAGGGGATGGAGTGGCGAGCAAACCACCTTAGCTGAGCTGTGGGGGGAAGAGCACAACAGGGACATAGAGTAATACATGAAAGATCATGGTCAAGTTAGTCTATGAAGAAACATAAAGCCAGTTAGTGGGGGAGGGGGGTGCTACCTCACACATGGGGTCAGGAAAAGCCTCTCGGAGGGAGGGACATGTGAGAAGGTCCCTGATGAGGGAGGGAGGGAGGGCAGGAAGTCCACACCATCCTGAGGAGCATGGTGAGAGGAAGCAGGTGGGAGGATGATGGGCAGAGCGGTGGGCAGGGGCTGCAGGCCATGCGGGAGTTGGGGCTGCGAGTAGAGCCTTGGCTTTTGTGCCAGGGGTGTGGGGCACCTCTGGAGACCTGAGAGCAGTGCAACTCTGTAACTCACGTTCTAGAATGACTGAGTGGATGGCATTGGCTAGCAATGAATTGGGCTACCTTTTTCCTTGGAAATCCTCGGTGGCAGGGGTCCCTAGAGTGGAGTGACAATAGCCACCACATGACACCTCAGTCCCACGTTCAACCTTCAGCAGGTGACACTCCCACCGCCTGCCTCTGCACTGCCCCAGGTGCTCGGGGTACAGAAATGACTGAGGTTCACGCTGCCCTCACATTGCTCACAGCCTAATAAGAGAGAGGGTTGGGGGAAGTCATAGTATGTAAAATGCAGCGTGAGCATGAGTTTCTCAGTTTTGACAACGCACAGGGCGACGCAGGATCGTGGCGGGGAGTTAGGCGAGAGATATATGGGAATTCTGCACTATTTTGGCAACTTCTTATGAGTCTTAAGCTATTTCAAAATAAATAAATATTTAAAATATGTCTGTGGGCTAGGCACAGTGGTTGACACCTGTAATCCCAGCACTTTGGAAGGCCGAGGTGGAGAGATCAACTGAGGTCAGGAAGTTGAGAGCAGCCTGGCCAACATGGTGAAACCCTATCACTACTAAAAATATAAAACTAGCCAGGCATGGTGGCACATAATCCCAGCTACTTGGGAGACTGAGGCAGGAGAATAGCTTGAACTTGTAAGTCGGAGGTTGCAGTGAGCCGAGATAATGCCACTGCACTCTAGCCTGGGTGACAAGAGTGTAACTCCATCTCACCTCAAAACTAAATACATACACACATACATACATACATACGTACAAATACATCTATGAAACAAAGAAAATATCATGTGATACCTGTCTTGATACCTCACGGACATGCGAGGGTGACGGGTGCCTCCCACTGTGTCTTCACCATGGTTATCCATCCGGCATCATCTCATTTCCTTCACCAGCTCAATCACCTAAGAAGACCAAAGAAAGATCCCCTGTAAAGAAGATGATCATTTCCTTGAAGATCAATGACCCACTGGTCACTAAAGTCCGTATGTATACACTCGTCTATGTTCTGAGAATGCCGTTGAAAAATGGTCCTCCCAGGTTTAAAAATGAAACAAGCAACAGCAAAGCAAAACAAACCAACAGTCCACAGTGTTCAGTGCTTTCTTCTTAGAAAGGCCTGAACATTCAAAGAAAGAAGGGGTGAGGAGGCTAGGGTGACTTGGAGAAATGGAAGAAGGTGGAATACCGCCAGAGAGGTTGTCGTCATGGAGAAAGGATGTGAAGGGCGCAGAGACTGGGAGGAAATAGAGGCTTCTCAGAGACGGACCCAGCTCAAAAGGAATTGCCCTTCTAGGCTCACACCCACCCAGGGAAACCGTGAGGCCCAGCCTTGTTCCCAAATAGTACTTGACCTGCCTCTTCCTTTGAAGGAGCCCCCCCACCACCCGCCCCACCACCACCTCCCCTAACTTGGGCTCACTCTCTCCCCATCCCTTTGCAGCCACTCAGAGGCAGGTTTCTTTGTGCAACATGCACAATGTCATGTGATGGTAGTTGTTTAGGAATCGCTAGGTGAGGAAACTTCAGCACTAGTTGGGCCATTTGTTGCCAGAGGACACTCTGATGGCTTGACAGCATGATTTGCGGTCATGCGAGACTTGGAATCAGCCAGGTCCACCTGGCCCCTAGCCAAGGCAGTTCAGTTCCTGAACCATCAAATTATTCTGGCTCTTTCTAAGAAGTCTTTAACCTTTTGGAAGTCCCCAGACTCTAAGGAGAATATGCTGTCTCTGCAGCCTCCCAAAAAAGGCACTACTTGCACATGACATTCCGCACCTATTTGGGCAGTCACATTCTTGCACAGGCCACAGACCCCAGGTTAGAGAGCCCCAAGATGGTCTCACCGCTGAGAGCAGGCTTAAGAGAGGATCCTTTCAGCAGAAGCTCAGCTTTCTTTAGCTTTACTCTCAGCTCCTTTGGAAAGGCTGGTAGCGCAGATGGTCAGCTTCCATGCAGTGCCTGCATCTGGGTCAGAGATGGTGCATTTTCTTTAAGGACCCCTCTCCCCTCCCAGCTGCAGGAGTGAGGGAGGGCCCCGGGTGGCATCCTCTGTGCAGAGCCCCACACTGATGGCCCTTTTGGCTGTGCCTCCCCAGCCTTCGCCACGGCCCTGAAGAGCCTCTATATGAGCGAGGTGGAGATTCACTTGGACGACGTGCTGGGGGTCCTGGCGTCCGCCCACATCCTCCAGTTCAATGGCCTGTTTCAAAGGTAAGGAAACAAGGCTGACTTTGGGCAGGACCAGGCCTCAGGGAATCGGAAGGACAATTCCTGGTCCATTTGGTGGAACATTCCTCTTCACTGGGCTGAGACGTCTCGGGTGTCTTTATGCCAAGCATGGCCTTGAGCCTGAAAAAAAACTGAGACACTAATTCACACTAGCAACATACTAATTTTAACCAAATGATACTCAATTCTCGATTCACAGGAACGAAATGCAAATGGGAGGATTTCTACCAGGCGGAGAGACTTTGTGCATATACACAGTGACTTCCTAGTAGCCCTCAAACCAGGCTTGCTTATCAATTTCACCTCTTTTCATTGTTGGCTAAAAAAGAAATCAGTCTCCTTTGAGTCAAACACATACACAGAGGCTGGCCATTGGAGGATAAGGTGACTTTTCCATCACTGTCAGTCCTCATTTTTCCTGCTCATTTGAGATAAAGTCTTGTTTTTTCTTGTAAATAATATTTTTATTGTTATAAATGTTACGTATTATAGTTCTTTTGGAAGAGAGGAAAATGCAAAGATCGAAGTTAAAATAGCCCCAAAATCACCCCTGCCCATGTGAGGCACAGCCTCTCTTTTTGACATTCAGGCCCCACTGGCCCACCTAGGCTGCCAAGCAGGAGGGTTCATCAGGGTGTGTCGGGGGTGTGGAGAAGAGGTGGCGGGGGACCAGGAGGCATTCAAAGTGGGTTGGCATTGAACATGAACGTTTCCTCATCCTGACAAAGGTTGCCTGGGCTCATGGATGCAGAAATCATGAGCGTGAGAGGGTAACAGACATTGCTTGGTGTTTCTGCCTGCATTCAAGCAGCCGTGGAAATGCACCCTGGAGGGGTGAGGGCCAGAGCTCCCAGTCTGCACTGGGCTTTTCCTACAAAGTCAAAAGCAACCTGGGTCCATGCAGGGTCTGTGCTCAGTTCTGAATAAGGTGCCCTTTAGTCTCTATGTACCTTGGCTGTCTCCGACATAAAATGTGGTTCAAACTATTTGTCCTATCTACTTCCCAGGACTTTGTTGGGGATTAGGAGATGTCAGCACATAGGGCTTTGGGATGGAGTGTTTGTTTGCCTTTCAGTTCTCAGCTCTTTGCAGGGATGACCTCATTTCATCTTCCCTGCAACCCTAGGAGGTAGGACTATTACTATGGTCATTTTACAGATGAGAAAACTGGGGTGTTGGGAAGTAAGTAACTTGCCCGAGCCTACATAGTGGCCAAGTAGAGAAGCCAGGACTCGAAGGTCGAGGGGCTCTGGAACCTGCACATCTCACACTGTGCTATTCCACTTTGCACTTTGGGTGAGGTGGTAATGTCGTCATTTGCTCATTTGTGGTTCTGACCCTCCCTTCAATGGCATTGAGTCAGGAGGGGTTTGCTCAGGGTCACTCACTTGTCAAGTTATTCACTCACACCTACATTCATTCATTCACCTGCTTCAAGGACAATTTCTTGGGCTTCTCTGGGAGGCCAAGGAGACAGTGAAGGACCAGATGGGCAGGATCCCTGCCCTCTAAAGTCCCCTGTCCAGCAGTCTCCAAGACACCGGAAGTGAATAAAGGTGAATGGAATGAAGTTTGGGAATTCCTAAATGGAAAGTGTTGTGCTATGTATTATTAAGTTCAGGTAAAATTAGTATCTGTAATAAGAAAGAGCATTTCTTGGAACTTCCCCTCCTTTTTTGTATATCCCATAATATTCCTCCATTCTGTGAATGTTTATGAAACGGTAAGTGAACCAAGTGGAAAATCATTCATGGGATTCATTTCTCTAGAATATTTTTTCTTCTTCTGGGCTTTTTCAGGGATGTGTGCCTACTGGCTTGATGTCCTGAAGACAGAGGTGGTATCTTGTAGCTTTTTTTCCAGATTCCTGATGCAATTCAATATAAAGAAGAGATCAGGGCAGGAGATGGTCTGCCTGGTTTGTTTACTTCTTAAACCTCAGTCTCTTTATCTGAGTGGATGAAGGAATGAATGAATATTCCATCTACACCAAGAGAAGACATTAGCTGCTCTGCAGAGGGAAGAGACGGATTTCTCCTGGGGATCTTACAGGTTTCAATTCATTTTTTTGTAGAGTTCACACAGTCAGATTCAACCCCACGAACATTTTTGAGCTGGTGCCTCATTCTGGGAATCCTGAAATGACTGGGGCCAGGCCTTTGATCTGGGGCATCTGGCAGCATTGTTGGGAATGCAGGTGCCTGGACCTCTCTGCAGAGGACACGCATTGAGGAGGGGCCTGGAGTCTTGAAGAGGCACTCCAGTGTGTTTGGCACAGTCAGACTGTGGGGTTAGGTGGCTATGGCAGATGGGAGGTGAGTAGTTGCAGGCAGAGCCAACTGGTATAGCCTTTTAGAGCCATCTAAGGAATCTGGCCTTGACCTGAAGGTGGTGGGGTGAAAAGTCCAGGTTTTCTTGAGATTCCTCATGCCCCTTCCATTGTATGTATCACTCACTGTCAGCACAGCATAGCCTTGTGATGTATAACTAGGAAATCATAGCTCCTTTACACAGAGAATTTCTGAGCAGCTGTCTTCTGGTGCAGTCCAGGAAGGTATCTCTGACCTGAATGCTGGAAGAGCAGCTTCCCTCTTGAAGTGGGGCCTCTGGCCACTTTCTGTCTCCAAGCCTCAGCTGCCCTACCTTAGGAGCAGACTGGAAGCCGCATCTAGCCTTCAGAACTCTCCCCCCGGCTGATCCAGAGATGAACCAAGAATGGCAGGTTCTTCATTCTCCTTTCCCCTCCCACTGCCTTGTTTTGAACGCCAAAGCAGGAAGGGCTTTGCGGATACTGAGCCAAACCTTTCATTCCACTGATGAGCAAACACAGGCTTGCCTGAAGTTGATGGGACCTGCCCAAGATTCTCCAGATAACTGTGGTGGGGCTGGGATTCTAGGGCAGAGGTCAGGGCGGGCCTGCACACAGCTGGGCTGGGTCTTGCCTGCCTTTGAGAGGCTGATGGTGCAGTTGGCAGGGTGTGGCACCATAGGGTCTGTGTGTGTGTGTGTGTGTGTGTGTGTGTGTGTGTGTGTAACAGAAGTGCCCCAGGTCACTCTGATAGCTTCACAATGTTCAGGTACTGAATGAGACTCACAGGTTATCTCAGCTGAGCTCCCAGGCAGTGGGGAAATCACCAGATGACTGCTTAATTCTGAATCACACATACCCGAGGCCTCCCGTCTTTAAAGGATGCAGTGTGTGCACACAGCTTCCACTGGATGATGTTCCTTTGACTCTCATGTCAATATCTTCATTGGCACTTGGGCTAGAGTCACAGCTGGGATTATGGCTGTCACATGTATGTACCAGCACATATGTGCACGTATGTGTATGCACACACATGCTCACACACAGACACATGGAGCACCTCCCTAGTTGTCACTTGGGTTCCTCCAGGCTCACAGGCCCAGAAGAGCATTTCCTTGCCTCCACGCAGGGCTGAACTTCCTCTGTGTGCAATTGCCTGGTCCTTTAGAATTTCTGGAAATGGCAACCCCCCACCTGCCTGAGCCAGAGGTGAGCCTGGGTGGCTTTCTTTGCTTTTTTTGGTCTGGGAAATCTGATCATTCCAGTCTAGTCCAGCCAATGGGTTTGACAGTGTGGAAGAGGAAGCATAAGAGAAGGTGCCAGACTTCTGGGGCATTCATTTCTCCCTGGCAACTCCAAGCCCAGCTAGTGCTCCCTGTAGGTTTTGACAGATAAAAGCTGGCACCTAAAGGCTCCTGTGCCCCATGAGGGTGGGGCCGGAGCCTCCTGTTCAGCCTTGTCACACCTTGGGCTTCATCCTCTGCTGACTGGTGAGGCCATGTGCTCCAGGAGGAAAGGGCTTCCATCTGTCCCTGGTGGCATTTCCAGAACCAGCAGCACAGGTCAGCACAGAGCTGGCACTCAGGATGGATTTGATGGGGAGGGCTGCTACCTGGCAGTCTGTTGTTTCACAGGAGATGGAGGGAGGCAAGGAACCAGGTAGAAGAAGGCATGGAAATCAAAACTAAGGCAGTATGTGGGGAGGAGCAATCAGGGTGGCTTCCAAGAGGTGGTTGTGCTGGAGCTGAGCTTGGAAGAATTATAGCAGTCAAAGGGGGAGAGAGAGGGCACAGGGCGGAACAGCAGCAAACTGGGATGGGCCTGGCCACTAAGACCCAATGCAGCTTCGATGGCCGGAGGTTTGGGTGAGCCCAGGTCATGCAGGACCTTGTTGCCACATGAGTAGGTCTTGGTCAGTCAGCAGAGCGGGGAGCCTGGGCATGGGAGGGGAGAGTGGCAGGGTCTCTGCAGTTGAGGCTGAGCCCCTACTGTGTGAAGGATGTGGAGTGGCTGCAGGGCAGGGAGGCCAGCTGTTGAGAGGCTATGCCGAGGCTCAGCTGAGAGACCAGGAGGGTCTGAAGGAGGCAGGGGAAATGGGAGCAGGAGGACAGTAGGCTCAAGAGATAGCCAAGGTGCAGGATTGACAGGACCCAGCAGTCCTAGAAGCCGAAATACCCAGGAGATGACAGCAGCGCCCCATGTTTCCTTAGCACAGGTTTCCCCAATACTCAAGTCACCTTCTCATGGATAGAGTCGGTCTCATGGTTTGAAGGTCCAATCCTAGCACACAAGGGGGTCAAGTGCCTTGGTCCTGACCAGATTACTTATTAATTGATCGTTTCTTAACTTCTTTTAGTAAAGGCTTTGAGTGGCTTCCATGAATACATGAAATAAGGCAACAGAACACCAAGTTATTATTTTTTTAAGGAGAAAGAAAAAGATGGAAAGGCTAAAATTGTATGCTAACTCTAATAACCCACGCTCTTCCTAAAATGGGCCACACGTCCAGCTCTGGACTTGCTAGCAGCAGATAAAAAGGGAAACTTGATCAGTGATGTGAGATAAAAATAAAAACTAGTTAAAAGTTTAAAAAACAAATCACTTGGCTGGGCGCGGTGGTGCATGCCTGTAGTCCCAGCTACTCAGGAGGCTGTGGTGGGAGGATCGCTTGAACCCAGGAGTTATGGGCTTTAGTACATTATGCCAATCGGGTGTCTGCACTAAGTTCGACATCAGTATGGTGACCTCCCAGGAGCGGGGGACCACCAGGTTGCCTAAGGAGGGGTGAGCCGGCCCAGGTCGGAAACAGAGCAGGTCAAAACTCCCATGCTGATCAGTAGTGGGATCGCACCTGTGAATAGCCATTTCACTCCAGCCTGTAGTGAGACCCCCCACCCCAAAAAAAAAAAAAAAAAAAAACCTAATGATCGATGTCCTCAACAATATCCATAGAATATCCGTAAATAGAACAATAAATCTTATAATGTTTTTTCCCTGATATTGGCAAAAGCAGAACACCAAAATGCAACTCAGTAAAAGCTGCCCTTCAAGGATGTGGTTGTTGGTGGCAATGAGACCCCAGCTGCCTTCTGGTCTGGCCTCTTGAAGGATACATTTTAGAATAAGTGCAGAAGGTACTAGATGTCCTTTAAGCCACTGCCTGTGAGCAGTATGTATCTCCACTGAGCTCAGGACAACTATTGAGTGATAATGAGTTCAAAGTGATGCTTCAATATGAGATCCCAGTGGCTATTCTCTGGTGTCCTGTTCAATGAATGAACATCCTTTGAGGCAATTTTGCTGAAGAGAGGTTAATATTAGCTGTGAAAGTTCAGTCACTGAAACGTCTATGACACTAACTGCCACATAGCACATCAACCACACTCCACCCCGGCCCATGCCCTTCTTGGAGGGAGGCAAGGAACCAGGTAGAAGAAGGAAGTCATGGAAATCAAAGCTAAGGGGGTATGTGGAGAGGAGCAATCAGGGAGACTTTCAAGAGGAAGTGGTGCTGGAACTGAGCCCAGACGAATTACTGTAGTTAAAGAGGGAGAGAGCGGGGGCAGTGTGGAGCAGTGTCAAACTCACTGCCCTGCAGCTATGCCAGCCCTGACATCCCCTCAAAGCGTGGCACCTGCTCCTGCCCCAGGAACTTTGCACATGCTGTTTCCTCTTCTTGGAATGCTGGTCTTCCAATCCCTGGCCTGACCAATGCTTTGTCTGCCTCTTTCAGGTTTTAAATGCCATTCTTCTGATGTCTGATCACTTTTCTGATTTGACCACACTAGGCTGAAGTCCCCATTTTCTGCCTTCTCAGCACCTGTTCGTTAACTTTTTAACCCTTAACATAACTGTTAAATGTGGTTATCTGTCTGAAAGTTGACTTAACATGTCACCTCACTGGCCCATCAGTTTTGTTTTTTGCACAACAAGGAGCTCGCTGGGTGCCTAGCACCTAATACGTGCTCAGTGAATAGATCCTTTATGGCTGGGTGAGCCAAATCAACGGGTCCTAGTCATAAGCACACAGAGACTTTCATCTGAAAGCTTCTCTTTGATTCCATTTGTGCACAGAGTGGAAAGGGGCTTGAGGCCCCTCTGGTGGCACCATAAGGCTCTGTACAGGAAGACAGTCCTCAGGAAGGGGGTGACCAGAGGGCCAAGTCGGCTAAAATCGAATCTTAACTCAGCACCTGGTGGCACTTCAGCTTTGAGCAGTAATCCTTGTTACTTGCTATAGGGTTTTTGTTTGCTTTCTCCTGAATAATTTGATCTCTGGCCTCATCTCCCAGCCCAGAGCTATTTCTAACAAGCCATGCTGGTCTTGTCCTCTGGCCAATTGTCCATATTGCTAAAGCAAGGCCCCCTTCCATGTGAAAGATCTCTGCTGCTTTTATACTGTTGGTGGGAGTGTAAATTAGTTCAACCATTGTGGAAGATAGTGAAGACAGTGTTGGCGATTCTTTGAGGATCTAGAAATAGAAATACCATTTGACCCAGCAATCCCATTACTCAGTATATACCCAAGGGACTATAAATCATTCTTCTATAAAGACACATGCACACGTATGGTTATTACGTCACTGTTTGCAATAGCAAAGACTTGAAACCAACCCAAATGCCCATCAATGATAGACTGGATAAAGAAAATGTGGCACATATACACCATGGAATACTATGCAGTCATAAAAAAGGATGAGTTCATGTCCTTGGCAGGGACATGGGTAAAGCTGGAAACCATCATTCTCAGCAAACTGACACAAGAACAGAAAACCAAACACCACATGTTCTCACTCATAAGTGGGTATTGAACAGTGAGAACACATGGACACAGGGAGGGGAACATCACACACTGGGGCCTGTTGGGGGTTGGGGGGCTAGGGGAGGAATACCAGGGAGTGGGGGGATAGGGGAGGGATAGCATTAGGAGAAATACCTAATGTAGATGAAGGGGTGAGGGATGTAGCCAGCCACCATGGTACATGCATACCTATGTAACCTGCACGTTCCGTACGTATACCCCAGAACTTAAAGTATACTAAAAAGAAACAAGAAAAAAAAGAACCTCTGGGACTTCTCACTTCTCCAAAAGCTTCATGGGGCTCCTCCAGAAACTGCAGTTCTCTCTGTAGGTGCATGGACATGATGATGGCCGGTCTCACGCCAATCACCATCAGGAAATTCTACGAGGCTGGCTGCAAGGTGAGAACAATCCGGACAGGGCACGTGGCCCCTGGCGGGGGGGCCTTCAGGAGCAGCCCAGATGCTGGGATTTCACCCACCAGGCCAAGTTCCCCCCAGAATATCTATTTGATGTCACCATATATTTTATTTTGCCACATGAACACATTTGTTTTAAAAAAGACTTTTTATTTTTAAAAGGATGTTTTAACATCAAAAAAGTAGAAAGACTTTAATCTGAGGTGGGGAAGAAGCAGCAGAGCCTTTCTCACTGAAACAGCAGAAGGGCTTCCAGGATGTTCTTGTTGGAGCTGTGAGGTCTGGACCCACCTGGGTCTAGTCAGTGTGCCAGAGTTAGGAATAAATGATAGATCCCAATGCTTATTCTCAGAGGAGAAAACAGAGCCAAGGAGGGTAGCAGCCTCAGTGCCTGGGGAAACCAGCTGGGTCCAAACCCCAGGCCTCCTGACTCCAGCTCCCCCTGTGTGGCCATCAATGACCTGGGGGGTTACCAGTCAGCATGCCACAGTTTCCTATTGTTGCGTCCTCCCCTTCACCCCCCTGGCAATTCCAAGACCACTTGTGGTGGCATCTGCATTCTGGTCAGCATTTCTCAGCAACTCTTGGGCTGCAGAAGCACCCGAGGCCCTGAAGCTATTCGAGGTGTGCTAAGACTCTCTCAGGGTCCCTGGGGGGAGCATTTTCTACTTCCCCTGCCCTTTAATTCTTGCTTTTTGGGTGTGTTCACATCGTAGCCTCAGAGCTCCCTCGGGCACACCCCGAGCCCTCCATGATCAGCCACTGACTTGGGCCAGCGTGCAAGGCCTATGGTGGGTTCACATCCGGCTCTGCCACTTATGAGTTGTGTGACTCGTAACACAGGCAAGAGCAGGGACCTGGGAGTATGTTTCCCCATTAGTAACATAGGGAAGACTGTGAATCCATCTCATAGGTTTTCAGTGAGGATTGATTTCAATCAACCAAGTGCAACAGCTCCAGCGTAGAAGGCACTTTGAAAACGGTATCCGCTGTCATTCACATATTTTGTAGAAAATGTTTGAGCGTGTCTGCAGTGACTGTCCCTCTGAGCACACATGTAGTGTCCTCGCAGGCCAGCAGAGGGTGCCAAGAGTTCAGGACTTCCTTCATTAACTGGCTTTTCTTGTCTTAGTACAAGGAAGAGCAGCTCACCACGGCCTGTGAGAAGTGGCTGGAAATGAACTTGGTTCCTCTACTGGGGACACAGGTCCACCTCCGCAGAATCCCGCAGGACCTGCTCCACAAAGTGCTGAAGTCTCCCAGGTGAGAGCTGGCTCCCAGGCTGCGGGCCTTGAGAGGGGCTTGGGAGAAGGTGGGGGCCAACCTGGGGGGGAGGGGCTCTGGGGGAGGCTGCACCCACGCCTTAAGCGTCCTGGCCTCCTGGACAGTTGGGCCTCGGCTGGGGCTGGAACTCAGGGTGCTGTGTGCGGGGTTGGGGACAGGGCTACCTTCACACTCCTTCTTGTGGGTAGGGACCCTCTGAGTCCCTGTTGTCTCATTACTTGCCTGTATACGAAAAATGAAAGACTTAATTACCTAAGTAATTTTTAGAAAAAATCCTGACAACATTAATGCACATTCATTATAGAAAATAAAATCTCTCGCCCTGAATCGGTTTACATCACCAGCCCTGACTCCTCTGCTGAGTAATTCTAGACACACATGTCTGACCTGCTTGACCTCTCTGGCAATTAGAGTTAAAACCCAACTCTCAGTGCCCCTGACCTTTCCTGCACCCAAGCCTGCCCCCAGTGTTCCTCCACCATCTGACTAGCGCATCAAGCTAGAGCCTTGAGAGTCCTGGACACCACTTTGACTGCACCCTGACCCTGGGGTCATTTCTACTTCCAAATCAAGTCCAGCGCTATGGACCTCTCTCCACTGGCAGCAGCCCCAGCCCAAGACCGGAGCTCCAATGTCTCTTATTTGGACCAAGGTGACCTCTAACTGTTTGGCTTCCGGTCTGGACCCGATTCTAATCTCATCTCTAGCCAACGGCCTTTGCCTCTGGACCTGGCTCTTTCATCTCACGCAGCATGAGTGCAGCCACGGGGACCTCCTGAAACTTCCCTGCTGAACACCTCCCCATACCGGGCCCCAGTTCATGCCCATCCTCCTGCCTGAAATGCCTGTCCCCTGCCATCTCTCCTTCTCCCTGGAGATATTCCCCCATGCCAGGCTTTTTAGGTTATTTCCAGTGTTTTACCAATACAAATAGCACACTGGTGAACATCCTTCAACATGTATCTTCATCTCAGATTCTTTCCCCACATTGAATTCCCAGAAGTGAAATGACTAAGTCAAAAGAACTTTCTATTTTATATTTGTGTCTGAAACATTTGTATTTGAAAATAATTTCCAAACTTAAGGAAAAGTTGCAAGAATAATGCATAGATTGTATGCACCCTGTACCGTCGATCACGCTAGAGTTCAATTTCTGCCCCGCTGGCTCCGTCATCTGCATCTCTGCCTTTATCTGTATATATACTTGTTTTTTTCTGAACTGTTAATATTTGGGGTAAGTCACATTTATGAAGGTCCTTTACTCCACATGCTTCAGTGTTTATTTCCTAAGAAGAAGAATTTTTTTGAAAATACAAATATAGTGCAGTTATCAACTCGAAAAAGTTTACATTGATGTAATACTTGAATGTCACTTGCACAATACTGTCTTTCATAGCGTTTTTTTTCTCCAATGCAGGACTCTGTTTAGGACCACTTAGTTGTCATCTCTTTTTAGGACTTTATTCAAAAAGATCTTGGTACTCATTTCCAAGTTACCAAAATTTTATTACCTTTGAGGAAATTTCAAAAGTGAAAACTACATTCTGCTGAAAATCCTAGTAGAATATTAGAAAATGAGTGTTTACTCATGTTTATGTGTGGAAAGTGTTCCGCTTTCAGAAGTTAGATTTGGAAAGATTTATTCTACTGTTGGTTTGAAGTGGCTACGTTAGCATGTAATGTCCTGACGTTTGCAGAGATGCGAGGCAGGTAGAACGGAGTTCTGGGACGGGGGGAAGGAGACCCTATTCTCTGGGAAGCCCCCAGGAGCCCCAGCTTCAGGCCAGCCCAGGGCATTGGGCACACTCCTAAAGTCATTCCGTGGTGTTCTCTGCTTTCCCTCACTCAGGTGCCCCCCTACTCCCCAGTGGAACAAGGTTGCGTAATTGTTGAAGAAAAGATAAACATGGCATCTCTTAGAGTTTTCATAACGTTGTCCCTCCCTTGGAAAGGCTGAGCTGTCACACCCTGGCAGCATTAACTTGGTTAAAAAGAAAAAATGTCTGACCACAACCAGAATGTTAGTGGTGGGATAAGCCTGACAAATGCACGCTGGGCAGGAAAAGAGGTCAAGAGCATTACGTGTCAAGTGTCTAGACTCACCAACCTGGCAGACATGACTGATGTGGAAAATGGGTCCTGCTCCTCTGGCCCCTCCCCAGGAACTGTCTGAACAGATAGTCCAGGGCTATCACTGAAGGGAGAAGAGCCCTGTGTGGCTTCAGGCCTGTTATCAGCCACGTGCCCAGGCTGACCGCTCCCCAGGCTCTGCTCACATCTGAGGTTGATCTCTAGTGGCTGCCTGCATTAAAGTTTGAGGAAGGTGGGAGACAGGGTTCAGGAAGAAGGAGGCTTGTTAGAAGTTCCACCTGCTAGGCCTTCTCATATTAGGGTGCTTGTGAGTTTCAGGCTGCTGGCTCATGGATTTGGCACCATGGTCCACAGCTGATTCAGAATGCATCTTTCTCGAGCTAACATTGCAGTGTGTGCTGTGTGCTGTGTGTGCTGTCCCTTTCTAGCCTCACCACCCCCTGTGGCGGGCACAGTTGTTATCCCTGATATAAGAGGGCTAATGATGGGCAGGGCAGGGCCTCCACTGGCTCCAAAGTCAGCATCTTGCCCTGTGTGCTGCACCCCTCATCGTTGGTCACAGAGGCCAAGGTTACCAGCAACTGAAAGGACGTAGCGAGAACTGATGGTCCCAAGGAGCCACGTGGCCCCAGAGTGGGATGCGTGGAAATGCAGACTCCAACGTCAGGGATGGAGTGACCTTTGGCCGGACTTATCTGCCCCTCCAGCTGTGGGGCTAGTCCCCCAGTTTGTGGTCACAGGTGTTTGGAACAACGTCCTTTTTTTTTTTTTTTTTAGCAGAGGCTGCAGCTTCTGGGCCATTTGGCTGTCTCCATCCAAAGTCCCTCGAGCTCATCTTCCTTCAGGTTTTGTTTTCCATCGTGTAAACCACCTGGGGTAAAACAGGCTACAGTTTTTCTAACCTCTGGGGCCTCTGGTTTTAATTTAATTGCCTGACATTTGGTTTTCAGTTAATTTTCTTCGTAGAGGTCACTGCTGGGTTACCCTGTTCTACTAACTCTAATATTAAGAAACTTTCATTCCAAGTTGTTTTCCTGGAAGCCAAGCTCCTCGCAGACTTAGGAGGTTAGAGACCTCAGAGCACTGTCTAGCTACCATCTCAACAAAAGATGACCTTGCAACTGGCAGCACTGCCTCCTGTGTTTCCAATTCTCCCTGACTTCCCGTCTATAACCCGAGAAGTCTCGGGGTCTCAAGAATTCCCCAAGAAGAGCTATGCATGTCCTCCTTGTCACATTTGTTCCACAATCTGCCCTTCAGCATGGGACAAGGTTCCCATGGGTGTCTGGGACACCTCTGGGCACCCATCTCAAATGTAATAGTCCCTGAACCCAATGCTTCTTTAGCTAATACTAACAATACCCACCAATTATTAAGCACTAGTTGGATACAGAACACTCTGGGTGGCATTATCCAGACTGATTCCTATAGCAACCTAATGAGGTGGATACCATTATTGGCATTTCTTGCCCGTGGGATAGAGGTTATAGGAAATGACGGGATCAGCTGACCGTCTCTCCATGCAACATGGGAGTTGGGGTTTGAACCCACATCTGAGTGGCTTAAAGCCCATGGTCATTACCAGCCCACTGATGTGCTCTGCATGAGGCCTTCATTTTCCTTACTGACGGTCAAGAACAATAAGAATATTGATATCATTTTTACTGTAAAAAAGTATAAAAGTAGGATGATAATACAAAATGCGGTTGTACTCATCTCCCCAAATGAACGAATATTAGTATTTTGTCTTAAATTGAGACATCAAACATTTCCAGTGAAGCAAAAGTCACCTATGTGCCCCTCCCAGTCCCATTCCCTGCCTCATTTTCTGCCTCCGTCCCCTCCTAAAGACAATTAAACCACTGTTAGGAACTTGTGCAGATTTAATCTACTTGATTTTACTCTTGCCACATAAATAATACTGGCTTAAAAGATTTAAACTTGAAATACGTGTTCTCATCGTGATTGCAACATTCTGCAGCTTACTCACTTACATCGTGTGTTGTGTTCTCTCCATGTTGATATTTACATATCTGATTAGCATTTTAACTTTTAATTGTACATGGTTCTATTGGATGAATGCACAGTGATCTCTTTTCATTCCCTTCCTAATGGCCTTTTGTTTTATTTTGTTTGTTTGTTTGCCAAGACAAGTGATGCAGCAGTGGCCATCCTTGTTCCTATCTTACTCACATGGTCATGGCTTTCTCTATGGTCTATATGCACAAGACAGCCTTTATTGTTTATATATAATTTTCTCAGTAAAAAATAGAGGAAAGTGTCTTATGAAAAGCATTGTTTTTTCTCTCCTAAAGAACAAATATGAGTTACATTCCAATGGCTGCTTGCGAGTGCCAGTAAACACACAAGGTACAGCCCAGGGAGGGAGGTTCAAGCCCTTGTGAGTTCTGTCTTGACTGAGGCCATCAGAGCTCTTAGGTAAAGAAAAAGGTGTATGAATGTCTTTGGTGTGGTTATCTGTTGCAGAAACAAATACTTTCAGGTCTGATATTGACCTAAAGACAGAGGAATTTACTTTAATAATTATCCTTCATAAATAATAGAACCAGGATTCTGATTCATGGAGCTCCCAAGGACTCCCCCATGTTGCTGCTAGCTCCTCTTTAGTAAGATCTCAAAGGACATTCTGGGTTTGAGGACCTCAGGTATGGGGTTTCCATTGGAAGTCACTCCATTTCGCCAGCCCTGTTGACAAAGTTCTTCATGAGGACATCATACCAAGTGACCCTGCGGAGAGTGTCCCCTTCCTGCCTCACGATGATTGCCCAGATGGTGACAAACTTGGTCCTGTCTGGCCGGAGTAAAAGTCCATGCATTTGTAGGTGGTCTGAAAACCAAATGAGAGGACAGAGACAGTTTTACTCTGTTCAGAAATAGCATGAGAGGTGGGTGACATTTCCAGTATCCTTTAGAGTCACGATTTGTCTTTCGTGCAACCCAGCATAACCACAGACAGTGGTTGAATGAAGAAGTGGTGACATATTTTAAGGCCAGGGTGCTATGTCCATGGTCAGAGGCTGAAAATATTAATGGATTTAAGAAGTGTTGAAATGGCTCCAAAGATAACTGTCAGAGGCTGCTAGAGAAGGGGTTTGGGAAACAGTCACACTTACAGAGCTGCCATTATGGGGTAGCAGCTATTCTTTGGCAACGCTCATTTATGGAGGAGAGGCCTATGCTGCAGCAGGCACTGCATGGGCTCTGGAGCTGGGACCTGACCCTGCCACGTATGCATAAGAGCTTCCAGCCGCTGAGCGTGTCATGATGTGCCAGGCACTGTACTAAGCACTTTGTACGTGTGCAGCCATTAGAATGATGGCCCCACAGATGTCCACATCCCACTCTCTGGAACCCATGAATATGTTAGGTTGTATGGCAAAGGAAACTAAGGCTGCAGAGGGAACTAGGGCACTAATCAGCTGATTCTTTTCTTTCTTTCCAACTTTTTTTTTTTTTTTTTTTTTTTGAGATGGAGTCTCACTCTGTCGCCCAGATTGGAGTGCAGTGGCGCAATCTTGGCTCACTGCAGCCTCCGCCTCCCAGGTTCAAGCGATTCCCTGCCTCAGCCTCCTGAGTAGCTGGGATTATAGGGGTCTGCCACCATACCCAGCTAATTTTTGTATTTTTAGTTGAAACGGGATTTCACCATCTTGGCCAGGCTGGTCCTGAACACCTGACCTCATGATCCACCAACCTGACCTCATGATCCACCCACCTCAGCATCCCAAAGTGCTGGGATTATAGGTGTAAGCCACTGTGGCTGGCCCTTCTTTCCAACTTTTATTTGGGGTTCAGGGGTACATGCGCAGGTGGTTACATGAGTAAATTTCATGCCACAGGGATTTGGTGCACAGATAATTTTGTCACCCAGGTAATCAGCATAGTATCCTTGATATAGTTTGGATGTGTGTCCCCACCAAATCTCATGTTGAATTGTAATCCCCAGTGTTGGAGGTGAGGCCTGATGAGAGATGACTGAATCATGGGAGTAGATTTCTCACTAATGGGGCTTAGCACCATCCTCCTAGTGCTGTTCTCCTGATAGTGAGTGAGTTCACTTGAGATCTGCTCATTTAAAAGCGTGTGGCACCTCCTGCCTTGCTCTCCTGCTCTTGCTCTAGCTGTGTGACATCCTCCTCCCACTTTACCTTATGCCAAAATCGTAAGTTTCCTGAGGCCTCTCTAGAAGCCAAGCAGATGCCAGCATTGTGCTTCCTGTACAGTCCATGGAACTGTGGGCCAATTAAACCTCTTTTCATTACAAATTATCCAGTCTTAGATATTTCCTTATAGAAATTAAAGAACAGAATAATACCACCCTATACATAGTTTTTCAATCCTTACCCTCTTCCTACCCACCACCATCAAGTAGGCCTTTATTTGTGTCCATGTGTATTCAATGTTTAAGCTCCCATGCGTAAGTGAGAATATGCAGTATTTAGTTTTCTATTCTTGTGTCAATTTGCTTAGGATAATGGCCTCCAGCTTTACCCATGTTGCTACAAAGGGCATGCCTTCCTTCTTTTTTATGCCTGTATAGTATTTTATGGTGTATATGTACCACAAATTTTTTTACCCAGTCCACTACTGAGGGGCACCTAGGTTGATTCCATGTCTTTGCTATTGTGAATAATATCAGCTTGCTTTAAAATGAGGAGCTTATTCTGGATGATCTGGGTGGGCCCAGCATGATCACCAGGACTTTGTAAATGTGAAGAAGGAGGCCAAAGAGTCAGAACCATAGAAAGATTTGAAGATGCTGAACTGCTGACTTAAAGACTGAGAAAGGGGCCACAAGCAGAGGAATGTGGGTGGCTTCTAGGTGTTGGAAAAGGCAAGGAAACAATTCTCCCTTGAGCCTCTGAAAGGAATATAGCCCTGCTGACAAATTGATCTTACCTCGTTTGGTATTTCTGACCTCCAGAATGATGAGAAAATAAATTCGTGTTGTTTTGAACTACTTGGTTTATGACAGTTTGTTACGGGAGCGATAGGAAACTCAGCCACTCACCTCATCCCCTCTATACCACTGTCCTCTGAGCAGCTGCTGTGATCACACTTTTACAGATGAGGACTTTGCAGCTGCAGGGCGGTAACGCAGCTCTCAGGAGGTTCCGCAGGCAGTTTGGCGAGGAACTGAGATTCTAACCTGGCCTGTACCCAGGTCTGAGCCCAGAATTATGTGACCTTGGATAAGTTACTGAGGGTTCAGCCCTCAATCATGGCCAGAACTGAGATGGAGCAAGTGAGGCATTCACCTTGGTGCAAAATTTAAGGGAGCACCAAAAAAACTTAGTCATCAAGATGTAGTATATTTTAGTGTAATATATTAGAATTAAAATTGATGCAATAATGCCATGATGAACAAAATACTAAAATTTCAAATAAACTTAGGGTTAATTGCAATTTCTACATCCATAAAAGTAAGGACTATATCCCGACTTTGCAGGATGGTTGTGTGGAATTAAATGAAAGAATCTACGGAAAACATCTTGGGAACACCTGGCACATAGTAAGAGCCCATTAAATGATGATCATTGTTTTGCAGGGACACAGAGGGTGGGTGAAAACACTGGCCCCAGTGCCAGGCTGCTGAGATTCAAATCCTAGTTCTGCCATTTCCCAGTTGAGGGTCCTTGAGCAAGCTGTTTAACTGCTTAAAGTCTGAGGCTACCTTCAGAATCAAGGGTGGTGTCACCTCATTCTCAAACTCATTCTAACCATTTTCTTACAAGCAGCATGATTTTGTGCTATTTCTAAAATTTCTTCTCAATCTTTTTATTATTGCCAGATTGTTTACCTTTAGTGAATTCCGTCTTCTGAAAACGATACTTTTTTGGGTCTTCTTGCAACTAAACCACAAGATTATGACAATTCCAACTCATGAAACCATGCTGACGTTTTTTAAGAGGTAACATAACTTAGTACTGATTGATGAAATGTACAAATACTGAAATGTAAAACACTGCTCATAATATCACGGGGAAAAGGCATTGGTGATATAATTTTTTCATAGCATCATTCAGAGGGCAGCTTTTTTTGTTTTTAATGGGGCCTAAGATTATAGGATGCTTTCAAAACACCAAATTACCTGGAAAAGTAAATAACGAGTAGGTGTACTATGAGATAATCAGGTGCTTCTGGGAACTTGTGTCCAGTAACAGGCATGATACAAAAGGTACTCCTCTGTTCAGGAAAATGACCACACTACGCTCACCTTTAAAACTTCATTAAAAAAACAATCAGCTTTCTCAGGTTGAATAAAATTCATTTTTTAATGTACCTAAATCAGGCCAGGTCATTCATATTTATATTTCTCTAGATAACACATAAAATTCTGGGTTTTCTGGACAAAGGAAAAAAACAATTGAATGAGCAAAGGTTTAACAGCATTAACCCAGTTTCTTATAACTCTCTAAACTTCTCCATTTTAAAGAAAGATAACAATTACAATAATCATAGTGGGCACCACTGAAATATGCTTTACTGGGTACTGTAACTCTGAGAAGCACTATCAATTCATTATCCCATTTAATCTGCATAATACTGATGGCTGGTTTTATTATTCACACTTTACAGATGGGGAAACTGAGATAGAAATGCAGTATCTTGTCAGGGATCATGTAGGTGATAAGGAGTGGAGCCAAACTTGAGCCCAGATCTGCCAAAGCCCAAGATGCTTTGCTGCCCATTCCTGGAAGAGCAGATAGGATTGATTCCTCTCTTGTGCCCACAAAAGCTGGTGTAGTAGTAGCTCACTGAGGATCGACCTCAAACTGTGGAAGTAACCGGTCACATAACCTTGTCAGGTTTCTGTTTCTGTTCCCCACGACCTCAGGAATGAGGGCTTCCAGGGGCGATCAGGCGAGTTTAAGGAAGCAGAAGTAAAGATGCTTCATTTCTTTTGCATATGTGAGTTTAGCAGACAAACACACCTTCACATAATCATCCGTGGATTGACCCGTTTAAGCCAAGTTTCATTTGCATTGTTTTGAAGCATTTAATTCATTTCTGGAACATCTGTGCACTGCGTTAACTAAAGAGCCCATTTTCCTGGCTGTCTTGTTATTTGAGGAAAGCAGTATTCAGTGTCGGAATTATATGTAGTTTGTTTAGTTTCCATATAATTTGCTTTGAACCCAAATGTTATACCCGCCCTCCCCCACTCTTTTAATAGCCTATGAGACACTTTTTCCAATGAGTCATGCGCGCCAGGAGGAATTGCTGTTTGGCTCCAGGTCAGCTCTCGTACTGGAAATGTCTTAGCACTGGGAGATAGGAAAAGAGGTAGAATGTGGTGATTCATTAGAGCTGTGTTTTCAATGCGGGAGAAGCAAGTGGGGAGGGAGTGAAGGTGTGGGCCCCCTGCCGCAGTTGTTGTTCCGAGGCCTTCACTAACACTCTTGAGCCAGAGACTCCACCGCTCTTCCCCCGAGTGCCAGGCACATGGGTGTTTCTCACCACCACAGCTTTTCTATTTTCCTTGTGAATCTACGTTGACTTGTCCCAGACCTCACGTCTCCATGCATTTCCCCAAGCCCCCTGATCCTGTACAGTTTTCTTTGTTGGAAACCATTTGCTTCTTTCCAAGTCATGTCATTGCCTCGACTTAAGCAGTGACGACAAATCCTTCAACAGGGCCCGAGCCCTCTTGCTGTAGTGCGGGGATGGCTCCAGACAGCCAGAGCCTGCTGTGTCCCTTCCCCAAACTCCCCCTTCCCTGCTCAGCGCTCCCCTCTCTCCAGCAAGCTTTGGATCAGACTGGGAGAAAAGATGGGAAAATGAGGTGCTTGGATACTCTCCCCGGCACACTGTCCAGGCCCACTCTGCCAGCACAGAGGATCCTGTGGCCCACTCTTAGCATTGTGGATGGTTCTCCTCCTGCTCAGCTCATCTCCTGCTCCAGAGTGGCAGCACCTCGAAGCTGTGCCCTTGTCAATAGCCTCCATCTCCCAAATGCATCTCCTGAGTCCTGGGCTCCCTCACCTGGGAGTCTGTCCTGGCTGCTCCTGCTTTCTCCAGCCCCCGCCTGCTCTGCCTCCTCTCTGTGTGTATGATGGGAACCTCCCACCAGAGCTGCGCTGCCCAGCCCCTGATGAACCCTGCAGTTCATGTACATGTCCTGCCCCTCCCAGGGACATCATAAGCAGCTTCAGCAAAGGGCTTATGATCCTTTCTCTTGCCCCGACTTGCCTGGCACCTCACTGGACATATAATGGCTTACTGAACTATGAGTCTCCATCAGACATTTTTTCTTTTTTTTTTTTGAGACACGGTCTTGGTCTGTCACCCAGGCTGGAGTACAGTGGCATGATCATAGCTCACGGCAGCCTCAAACTCCTAGGTTCAAGTGATCCTCTCACCTCAGTCTCCTGAGTAGCTGAGACTACAGGTGCATGTCACCACATCTGGCTAATTGTAAAAATTATTATTTGTAGAAACAGGGCCTCTCTGTTGCCCAGGCTGGTCTCAAACTTCTGGTCTCAAGCGATCCTCCCATTTTAGCCTCCCAAAAGCACTGGGATTACAGGCATAAGCCACTGCCCTGGGTACTATTTTTTTTGTTTTGAGGTAGGGTCTCACTCTGTCACCCAGGCTGGAGTGTCGTGACACTATCTTGGCTGGCTGCAACCTCTGCCTCCTGGGTTCAAGCAATTCTAGTGCCTCAGCTTCCCAAGTAGCTGTGACTACAGAGGCGTGCCAACACACCCAACTAATTTTTGTATTTTTAATAGAGATGAAGTTTCACCATGTTGGCCAGGCCAGTCTCAAACCCCTGGCCTGAGGTGGTCCTCCCACCTTGGCCTCCCAAAGCACTAGGATTGCAAATGTGAGCCGCTGTGCAGGTTCTTTTTTATGTAGCTCAGTTCATCTCAGAGAAGTGGGTCTTAAATGCTGATGGAAAATTCAGAGAATGCCATGTGTGTGGCAACTTGAAATCACAGCGATAGCAGACAAATTTCCATTTTTATTGATGGGTGGTGCCCACTGAGTGCACTAGCCCAAGAAAGATTCTCAGCTTTGCTCTAGGCTCTGAGAAGAAGAATGTCGCGGTAGATGAGTGGTATCTATCCTGGATGCAGGAGCCAGGCTTGGTGGCGCCCCGACTCCACGTTTGCCATTCTCTGCCGAGGATCCCCAGGGCTGACCAGCGGCAGTGTGGGGGTCCTGTAGCTGCCGGCCTAGCAGGGCTGGTGGCCGGAGGGCTTGGCTGCCCTAAGGCACGTCTGCTCCCTGTGGAGGTGGAGGGAGACTGCAGGGAGTCACGGCCTGGGCCAGCATTGCGTCACCAGGGGAGTTGAGCTACAAAGTTCAAAGGGGCAAAGGGAACAGCTAATCAAGGAAGCTCCAGTGGTCTCTCACCGGGATGTGCCAGGAGCATTTCAAAGTGAGACAGAGGAGCAGACCCCCGGGGAGACAGTAAACAGGCTCGGGAATGAGAAGAGAGGAAGCTATTTGGCCCAATTTTTAAAATTGCCAATATTGATAAAATAAATGACAGAGCAATCTACTTCCAGTGGAGGAGGACATTTTGAGGCTGTCACATTATGGGAACTCACAAGATGGAACTGCTCTTTTCTAACGTGTCAGTAGTGGGACAAGCTGAACAAATATTAGCTCACCCGGCCCTTGACCCTGCTAGGAAAGAAGCTGAGCAGCAGCTGTGGGCATGGCCTCGGCCGGCCCAGCATCCGGAAAGGAGAGTCGAGAGCCATCAACTGAGTAAAATGAGTCACACGCCCCTTTCCTCATCTGTCTCAGCAGTGTCCGGAAGACAGGCTAAGAGGGAATGTAGTTGAATAACTGACTTCTCCAGCGACAACTGTACCGGAAAATAAAGACATACGTCCAAGTCTTTTCAACTCTCCCATTTTTTTGTTCATTAATTTTCTTGGTCAATCTTTCATTCATTCAACAAATATTTTTTGAGCATGTGCTATGTGCCTCAGACACTGATCTAATGTTGAAGTTTCTTTGCCTAGTCAGATGTTTAGAAACAACTTCAAGTCTACTGCGATCCAAGAACATCAGTATAAGAAGGAAACATAAACACACGCACAGTCATTTATGTGGCTTGCAAATACATGCGAACATACACCTATATACAGATAAAGGCATACACAATTACACACACCTAAAGTGCACACACATACACACACACATACACCCCTCTACACTCTTCAGCCTGTTTTCCTGGCAATAGCTAGTTTAGAAAAACAAATAGACTGTCCAGAATTAAATTTAACATCTCCTTGTAGGAAAAAACAAAAAATGTAAGCAAAGTTGTTGCCTTCATCCATGAAGGAAAAGTCATCATTTCATTCCACTTGGTATTCTGGAAGTTCAGGAAAGCTGTGAAAACTTGTATCAGAGAAAGGCCAGAGGTAGGCAAATTTTCAACTTTTTAAAAGAACATTTTAAAATCAAGGCATAAAATACATACAGACAAGTGCATGAACCTTAAATGAACAGCTCAATGAATTTCTATAAAGTGAACACACCTGTGTAACCAGACCAGAACAGGGGACATGGCCAGCTCCTAAAGCTCCTTATGCCAGTCCCTACCTCTGCTACCAAAAGTAAACAGTATCCTGACCTGTTTAACTACTGACACATCTTCCATGTTTTTGAACTTTGGACAAGTAGAATTGTGTAGCATACACTTTTAGATGTCTGGCTTCTTTCACGCAATAGTGTATCTGTAACATCCATCCATGTGGCTGCATGTAGCAATAGCTTGTTCATTCTCATAGGATATTTCATTATATGATTATACCACAGTTTGTTCAGATGTTGGTGGACATGTTCAGCCACTAGGAATAGTATTGCTATGTACAATCACGTACACGTCTGTGGTACACATAATTATGTGTTCTGTTGAGTAAAAACCTAGGAGCAGAATTACTATGTCATAGGGCATTAATAAGTTTAGCTTTAGTAAATACTGCCAAACAGTTTTGTAAAGTGGCTGTGCTAATTTATTCCATAACCAGCAGTGCATGAGAATTCTGGTTTTTCCATATCCTTGCCAACACTAGGCATCTTCAGTCTTTCATCTCTCCCTTTCCTTTCCTCTCGCTCTGTCTCCCAGGCTAGAATGCAGTGGCACAATCTCGCCAACCTCCACCTCCCAGGTTCAAGAGATTCTCCTGCCTCAGCCTCCCCAGTAGCTGGGACTACAGGCATCCACTACAACACCCAGCTAATTTTTACATTTTTAGTAGAGATGGTGTTTCGCTATGTTTGCCAGGCTGGTCTTGAACTCCCAACCTCAGGTGATCCACCCACCTTGTCCTCCCAAAGTGCTGGGATTACAGGTGTGAGCTACCATGCCGGGCCAGTCTTTCACTTTTCTAATGGATGGATAGTGCAGCTAGTTTGCCTATTCCCTTTTAATTTACATTCCCCTGCTAATGAGGTTGTCCATTTCTTTATGTATCTGTTAGCCATTGGGCATCTTCTTTAATGAGGTGGCTGCTCAAGTCTTTACCCATCTTTTCTGTTGGGTGGTCGTGTTCTTTTCTATGCTCTGGTCCATGTCCTTGTTGGATATATGAATTCCAAATACCTTCTCTCTGTGACTGGCTTTCTTACTTGCATAATGATCTTTTTTTTTTTTTTTTGGGACAGAGTTTCCCCTTTTTTTCCCGGGCTGGGGCGCAATGGAACGACCTCCGCCCCCCCCAACCCCGCCCCCCGGGGTCAGGCAATTCTCCTGCCTCAGCCTCCTGAGTAGCTGGGATTACAGGTATGCACCACCACACCCCACTGATTTCTTTTGTATTTTTCTTAGAGACGGGGTTTCACCATGTTAGCCAGGCTGGTCTTGAACTCTTGATCTCAGGTTATCTGCCCTCCTCAGCCTCACAAAATGCTGGGATTACAGGCATGAGTCACTGTGTCTGGCCTCATAATGGTCTTTTTTTTTTTTTTTTTTTTTTGAGACGGAGTTTCGCTCTTGTTACCCAGGCTGGAGTGCAATGGCACGATCTCGGCTCACCGCAACCTCCGCCTCCTGGGTTCAGGCAATTCTCCTGCCTCAGCCTCCTGAGTAGCTGGGATTTCAGGCACACGCCACCATGCCCAGCTAATTTTTTGTATTTTTAGTAGAGACGGGGTTTCACCGTGTTGACCAGGATGGTCTCGATCTCTTGACCTCGTGATCCACCCGCCTCGGCCTCCCAAAGTGCTGGGATTACAGGCTTGAGCCACATAATGGTCTTTTGATGAACAAAGTTTTAAATTGTAAGGCAGTCCAATATAACAAGTCTTTCTTTTATAGTTAGTGCCTTTTTTTTTTTTTTTTTTTTTTTTATTAATGGAGTCTTACTCTGTTGCTCAGGCTGGAGTGCAGTGGCACCATCTCAGCTTACTGCAACCTCCACCTCTTGGGTTCAAAAGATTTTCCTTCCTCAGTCTCCTGAGTAGCTGGGATTAGAGGTGCACACCACCATGCCTGCCTAGTTTTTGTATTTTTAGTAGAGACGGGGTTTCACCATGTTGGTCAGGCTGGTCTTGATCCACCCGCCTCGGCCTCCCAAAGTGCTGGGATTACAGGTGTGAGCCACTGCACCCGGCCTATAGTTAGTGCTATTTAAGAATCTTTGCCTATTCTAATGCCATGTGGATATTCTCTTATTTTCTTCTAGAAGCTGCATTGTCTTACCTTGAATTTAGATCTAGAGTCCATCCAGAAGTATTTTTTAAAGTATGGTATGGGGGAGGGGCCATGGTCACGGTCCTTCTTTTCATAAGGATGCACAACTTGTGTTCCAGCACTGTTTATTGGAAAGACCATGCTTGGCTCACTGCTCTGCAGTGTCACCTTTGTTATAACATAAGTTACATGCTATGTGTTACATGTTAGTGTCACACAACTATACCTGTGACACACACATCATTGTTAGTATCTCTATTCTGTGCCATTAGTCTTGCCCATCCTTGAACCAATGCTACACTTTCCCAGTTACTGTTTCATTATAAATCTTGAGATGGAATAAGACATCCACCAGTTTTGTTCTTCTCCAAGATTACATTGGTCATTCTTGGTCCTTTGGATTTTCACATATTTACTTTAGAATCAAATTGTCAAATTTCACCAAAAAAAAAAAAAAAGAGAAAAAATGCTGAGATTTTGACTGGGAAGGCATTGAATATATAGATCAATTTGGGGAAAATTGACCTCTTTACAACACTGAGATCTGTGATCCATAAAATGGTATAAGTCTTTATTTATTTGTCTTTTGAAATTTCTCAACCAGGCGTGGTGGTTCACACTGGTAATTCCAGCACTTTGGGAGGCCAAGGCAAGAGGATCTCCTTAGGCCAGGAGTTGGAGACCAACATGGGCAACATAGTGAGGCCTCGTCACAAAAAAATTTTAAAAAGTAACCGAGCATGGTGGCAACTTCCTGTAGTCCCAGCTGCTTGAGAGGCTGAGGCAGGAGGATCACTTGAGCCTGGGAGGTTGAGGCTGCAGTGAGTTGTGATTGTGCCAATGCACTCCAGCCTAGATGACAAAGTGAGATCCTGTCTCAAAAAAAATAAAAATAAAATTTCTCTCAATAAAATTTAATAGTTTTTGTATATATTGTCTTGCTCATCTTCTGTTATATTTTTTCCTGTGTATAATGTTTGTTGACTCTATGGTAAATGGTGTCATTTAAAATTTTTATATTCTAATTGCTTATTGCTGACATATAGAAGTACAGTAGTTTTTGTACATTGACTTTGTGTTCAGATATTGATAGATTTTCCTGTTAATTTCAATAGCCTGTACATTCTCTTATATGTTTTCTGTGTTTAATTATGTGATTTTTAAGAATAATACTAGATTTATGTCTTCCTTTCCAAATCTTGTGTCTTTGACTTATTTTTCTTTCCTTATTGCACTAGGTAGAATCTCCAGTATCATGTTGAGTAGATGTGATGATAATGAATTTTTTTTTTTCTTCCCAGTCTCAGGAAAAAAGCTTTCAATAATTCCCCAATCCATGTATGACATTTGCTGTGGGTTTGGTGTAGATGCTCTTTATAAGTTTTGAAAATCCCCTGCTATTTCTAGAGTTTTTGGTCATGAGTGAATCTTAGCAGCTTTACTAACTGGTTTTCAGATTCTGTCAAAACGATATATAGTATTTTCCTTTTTGCTGTTCATGGGGTAAAATATATTGATTTTCAAAGCAATAAACTTTGAGGTGTGATTTAATTACAGCAAAATGAGTACATTTTAAATGTACATTTGATGACTTTGATAAAGAGGTATGCCTGTTTAACCAGCACTGCAATCAAGGTATAGAATTGTTGATTTATTTGTTAATAGTAAACCAACTGTGTATTCCCAGAATGAAGCCAACTAGGTCAAGCAATGTTATCCTTTTTTACGTCACTGAATTCTGTTTGCTGACTATTTAGAGTTTTTGCCTATATATTCATGAGAGATATTAGCTTGAAATTTCCCTTTCTTGGTTTATCCTTACTAGCTTTTAATTAATATTGAGGTTATACTAGTCTCATCAAATAAATTTAAGAGCAGTCCCTCTTTTTCTGTTTTCTAGAAGAGTTTGAGAGAGACTGCTGTTTTGTCTTCCTAAATATTTAGAAGAATTTATCAGTGAAGCCATTTGGGCTTGAGATTTTGGAAGACTTTTAGTTACAGATAGAATTTTTCTCTTTATATGTAGTATTATTCAGATTTTGTGCGTCTTTTGTGTCAATTTTAGTTACGTTCTGTTTTTCAAGGAATGTGTACATTTCATCTAAATTGTTTTAAGTTTATTGGCACCAGTAATTAATAGACTTTAGAGCTTTTTGAGGAATAATTGGAACTCAATAAACTACACATAGCTAAGCCTTGAATTTGATGAGTTCTGATGTACAGGAGTACCTATAAAATGATCATTACAATAAAAATAATGAAAATATCCAACTCACACAAAGGTTTCCTTATGGCACTTAATAATCCACTCTTAGTCCAGTGTGGTGGCTCACTCTTATAATCCTAGCACTTTGGGAGGCCAAGGTGGGATTACCTGAGGTTGGAAGTTCAAGACCAGCCTGGCCAACATGGTAAAACCAAGTCTCTACTAAAAATACAAAGTTGGGTGTGGTGGCGCATGTCTGTAATCCCAGCTACTTGGGAGGCTAAGGCATGAGAATTGTTTGAACCTGGGAGGCGGAGGTTGCAGTGAGCTGAGATTGTACCACTGCATTCCAGCCTGGGTGACTGAGCGTGACTCTAACTTAAAAAAAAAACAAAAAACAAAACTCCACTCATCTTCTTTGCCCCAGCTCCACCACCACGATTCCCGGGCAAACACAGATCTGCTTCTGTCACTCTAGATTTGTTTGCACTTTCTAGAATGTTATGTAGTCATGTGTCACTGAACAACTAGGAAGTGTTCTGAGACATGCATTGTTAGGCTATTTCATCCTTGTGCAAACATCATGCTTTACAAGTAAAATTACTATAAACACTCATGTATAAGTCTGTATGGGAGAATATGCTTCCATTTCTTTCAAGTAAATAAATACCTGTGAGTAGAATGGCTGGGTAAAATGGTAGGTGTATGTTTAACTTTTTAGGAAACTGCCAAACTGTTTTCTAGTGTGGTTGTACGATTTTTTTTTTTTTTGAGACAGAGTCTTACTCTGTTGCCAGGCTGGAGTGCAGTGGCACAATCTTGGCTCACTGTAACCTCTGCCTCCGAGGTTCAAGTGATTCTTCTGCCTCAGCCCAGGTAGCTGGGATTACAAGTGCATGCTACCACAACTGGCTAATTTTTGGATTTTTAGTAGAGGCGGGGTTTTGGCATGTTGGTCAGGCTGGTCTGGAACTTCTGACCTCAGGTGATCCACCCACCTCTGCCTCCCAAAGTGCTGGGATTACAGGCATTTCATTTGTTCTACATCCTTGCTAACATTTGGTCAGCCTTTTTAATTTTTGCCAGTTTAATGCATATGTAATGGTATCTCATTGTGATTATAACTTACATTTCCCCAGTTACTAATGATGGTGAGCGTCATATCATATGTTTATTTGTCCTTCATTTATCTTCTTTAGTGAAAAGTCTGTTCAAACCTTTGGCAGATATTTTTAAATTGGGTTATTATTAAATTGAGTATTCTTTATATATTCTGGATACAAGCCATTTGTCAGATATTTATTTCATAAATATTTTCTTCAAGTCTATTACTTACATTTTTACTTTCAAAACAGTGTTTTTTGAATTATCAGAAGTTTTTTATTTTGATGTTCAATGTATTGACATTTTTTCCTTTTCAGCTCATTCCTTTTGTGTCTTAGTTAATAATCTGCCAAAGCAGATGACTATGATTTTTCCTCTAGGTTTTCTTCTGGGAGATTTATAGTTTTAGGTCTCACATTTATATTTATGCTTAATTTTGAGTTAAGTTTTATGTATATGTGAGGTAAGGGTTAAGGTTCATGTTTTGCATATAGATATCCATTTATTCAGTACAATGTGTTGAAAAGGTAATTCAATTTCCCTTGAATTGCTTTTGGCACCTTTGTCAAACATCAACCATATGTGTGTGTTTATTTTGGGACTCAATATTCTGTTCCTTTAAACCATATTCCTGTTTTATGCTAATACATTATCTTCATTAGATAATTCATTTTACTAAGTATTGACATAAGGTAATGTAAGTTCTCTAGCTTTGTTAATCTTTTTCAAAGTTATTTTGACTACTGTAGCTCCTTTGCACTTTCATATTGATTTTAAAATCAGCTTGACAGTTTTTATAGAAAAATCTTGTGGGATTTTTGATAAGGATTGTCTTGAATGCACAGGCCAATTTAGAAAGAATTTACATTTTAACAAGATTGAGTCTTCTGATCCATGAATATGGTATATCTTTCCATTTATTTAGGTCCTTTTAAATTTCTTTCATAAATGTTTCATGTAGTTTTGCACATCATTTAGAAAATTTATCTCTAAGTCTTTCATATTAACACTATTGTAAAAGGTATTTATATTTTAATTTTGATTTCTGATTGTTCTTTGCTAATATGTAGAAATACAAATTTTTTACATTGATTTTGTATTATGCAACCTTAGTAGAACTCAATTATAGTTCTAGAAACTTTTTTTACAGATTCCTTAGGAATCTACATATGCAATCATATCACCTGTAAATAAAGACAAGTTTATTTTTCCTTTCTACCTGCATGCCTGTTTTTGATCTTGCCTTATTATACTGACTAGAATATTCAGTACATTGTTGGACAGAAGTGGTGAGAGTGGACATTCTTGCCTTATTCTAGATTGTAGGGGGAAAGAATTTAATCTTTTATTATTAAATAAAATTTTAACTATAGGTTTTTTAATAGATCTACTTTATCATGTTGAGGAGGTTCCTTTTATTTCTAGTTTGATGATAAATTTTATCAGGAATGGATGTTTTATTTTGTCAAATGTTTACTTTGCTCTTCTTTTCCTCGTTTTGTAAGGTGGAAACTTCAACATCATTGGTTTAAGACCTTTTTTCTAAGTGTTTAGTGCTATAAATTTCCCTCTTATTATTGCTTTAGCTGCATCTCACAAATTCTGATATGTTCTGTTTTAAACTTCATTCAGTTCAAAATACTTTCTAATTTCCCCATTGAGTTCTCTTTGGCCTAAGGATTATTTAGAACTGCGTTATTTTCCAAATATTTGAGGATTTTCTAGATATCTTCCTGTTACTGATTTCTAACTTAATTCCATTGTTATCAGAGACAATACTTTTTATGATTTTAGTTCTTTTAAATTATTGAGGCCTGTTTTATGGCCCAGAAAATAATCTCTCCTGGTGAAATTTTTAAAAAGTCTTTATGATTATATTTTATGTCTATTTATTTTTTAAAATTTCAACTTTTATTTCAGATTCAAGGGGTACACGTGCAGATCTATTACATGGATATATTACATGATGCTGAGGTGTGGTACAATTGACCCTATCACCCATGTAATGAGCATAGTACTCAATAGGCAGTTTTCCAGCCCTTGCCTCTCTCCCTCCCACTCTAGTAGTCCCTTATTTCTCTTATTCCCATTTTTATGTTCATGTGTACCCACTGGTTAGCTTCCATTCATAAGTGAAAACACATGGTATTTGATTTTCTGTTTCTGCATTAATTCACTTAGGATAATGGTCTCCATCTGCATTCATGTTGCTGCAAAGAACATAATTTTGTTTTTGTTTTTTTAATGGCTGTATAGGATTCCATGGTATGTATGCACTACATTTTCTTTATTCAATCCACCATTGATGAATACCTAGGTTGATTCCATGTCTTTTCTATCTTGAATAGTGTTGTGATGAACAAACGCATGCATGTGTCTTCTTGGTAGAATGATTTATGTTCCTTTAGGTATGTACTCAGTGATGGGCTTGCTGGGTCAAATGATATAATGCAATTTTCAGTTCTTTGAGAAATCTCCAAACTGCTTTCCACAGTGGCTGAACTAATTTACATTCCTGCCAACAGTGTATAAGTGTCCCCGCTTCTCCACAGCCTTGCCAACATTTGATATTTTTTTTGACTTTTTAGTAATAGCCATTCTGGCTAATATAAGATGGTATCTCGTGGTTTTGATTTTCACTTCCCTGATGATTAGTGATTTAAGCATTTTTGCATATGTTTGTTGGCCACTTGTATGTCTTCTTTTGAAAAGTGTTTGCTCACATCCTTTTTCCACTTTTTAATGAGGTTGTTTTTTCTTGTTGATTTAAGTTCCTTATAGCGTTCGGGTATTAGACTTTTTTTGGATGCATAGTTTGTATGTTTACTCTGTTGACATTTCTTTTGCTGTGCAGAAGCTCTTAAGTTTAATTAGGTCCCACTTGTTTTTATTGCAATTGCTTTTGAGGACAATCACAAATTCTCTGAAAAGACTGGATCCAGAAAGGTATTTCCTAAGTTTTCTTCTAGGATTTTTATAGTTTTAGGCCTTACATTTAAGTCTTTAATCCACTTGGTAAATGCTTATTATGTTTTTAGTATCTGTAGAATTTATTGTGATAGCCCTCTTTTCATATCAGATATTGATAATTTGTATATTTCTTCTTTTTTTTCCTTGATCAACCTTAAGAGAGGTTTATTTTATTCACTTTTAAAAGAAACATGCTTTGACTTGACACACCTGTTGATATTTTTCAGTGGTATGTTTTCTGTTTCATTAATTATTCTCTTCATTATTTCCTTACTTCTGCTTTCTTCAAGAATTATTTGATATTCTTTTTCTAACCTCTTGAGATAGGTATTTAGACATCTGATTTCCAGGCTTTTTTCTTTTCTGATTTGGAGCTATACATTTCCTTTAACTGCATCCCATGAGTTTTGATACAAAATGCATGTCTATGTTGTACTGGGTCAGGAGTGGGGTGTGGTTTTATCATTCATTCAAGTAGGGGACATGTGGGTGGAGAAAGTGAGGAGGCCATGGGAAGAGTTACCACTGTCTCCATGAGGGGTAAAGGGTCTGAGCTCTGGTGATATCAAGAAGATGGAGTGGAGAGAGTGTCTGTAAGAACAAATATGGCAGCAAGAGGATTAATTCATTCATCTGGTTCACCTGGCTATAGAAGGAGACAAAAGAAGATGGGAGAAGCAGCTCATTGCAGTTTGGAATCCATGGTGATTTATACAAAAATATAGCACCTGTGGAAGATGATCTTATTTTGGATTAATTACGGTGACTTTAGAGAGATCAACTCATTTATCAGGAGCTCAGGGGTTTGGTGTATTTCAAATGCCATCTTGCTGGAGTGATCCACTGTGCCTCCATGCTTGACTCAGTTATCCCTAAGGAAACCCTCTAGGAGCACCCTCTTCCCCCACAGTCTGGTTCAGATGCTCAGTCTCTGGGCTCCATAGTATTGCATGCCCATCTCTGTAAGCTTTCTCACTTGTAAATAAAATAATTATTGTGATTGTCTGTTCCTATGTATGGTTCCCATACTGGCCGTTTGGTGCAAGGACTGTGTCTTACTCACTTTACCCTCCCAGTCCCCAATATTTAATAGCTAGAAGCTGTTGACTAAGTACTGAATGAATGGTGCTTTGAATGTTCTTTAACGGTGATTTTAACTTCTGAACTACTTCACTTTAACTCTGAAAACTACTCTGCATTGCATGTCAAATACAGATTGCAAGAAGGAATATAGTGACTTTCTGGCCAGCTGTTTAGTGTTAAATAGAAACAAGTGTCATGTTTGCAGAGTGACAGCTTGAAGCGCACAAAGCATGGGATGGTTTCAGTCCTGCTGGATATGGATTTGACTTTGATTTGAAACTTTCTCCCTCCAGCCTTAGGCATCACAGTGTGTGTGCTACATTTCAGGTGGAACTCTCTTCTCAGGGCTCCGGGATGACTCTCCAGTTACTTTGTGTATGCCCAGGCTCAGCAGGAGATTGACAAGTAGCTTCTTGTTGCTTCTTATGTGTCCTTTTATGGTATGTAGGACAGGGCTGGATCTGAATGACTGCTAGAAGGGTGGAAAATTCAGTCCTCAGTCAGGTGAAATTGGTCCTCATAATCAGAAGCAGAAAATGTCTTCTCACCTCCAAAACCCTTCTGCTGGATGATAGTGTAGAACTCTTCTTATGATTATACTAATAAAATGAGTGGCAGTTTGGAAGCTACAGGACAACAACATGCATTCAGGTATTGCCAGTTCATAAATTACTCACTTTATTAAATCAAAGAAGGTCAATGATGTAAGGTCCCTTAGAGTTCACCTGGTCTCACTCTTTGATTTTGCAGTTAAATAAGCTAAGGCCCAGGGATAATGAGGAGCTTACTCAGGCTCCTTTTGTAAAGTGATGGTGGTACTGGGATTGACCTTGGTCTTCTAGGTCTTTTGACACTCTTAGCTCTCAGAGTCAAGGGCTCTGTTACGTAACAGAGTCTGTTATGTAACAGACATGTAATTCTGATCTTTAGCTGATTTATTAATCACTAAATAGGTATCTCTCATACACTGCAGTGTAGATTCTGGCAATGAGCTTCCAACCTTACCAGAAGGAAGTAATTTGAATGTAACCAATGAAGCCAATTCTCACATGATCCCAACTGCTAGATTCCCCTGATTCTCCAACTGAGTCTCTTCTTACCTGTGCCCTACCCAAATCTGACCCAGCCTTTACAGAGCTGGACAAAGCCAGTTCCAGAAAGCCTTCTCTGATCTCATGTGTGCACTGGATGAATTCTTCCTCTGACCTCCTCTTTTGAGCATGTGCTGGCTGTGTGGGTGTGCACTGGTGAACCCAACAGCATCTCCCCCCACCTGTTCCCACACATACATTCATAAGGGAACTGCAGAGGGAAACTTAAGGACAGCTTCCCTGCCATGCCCTGTACTTTGGGTGCCCTGAGCCCACTGATTTCTTGAGGGAAATGTGCTGTAATGCTGTGTCCCCAGGCTGGGCAGAAGCCATGTGCCTGTTGTGATTCATGAATGGCATTTGCAGATGTAGCCAGAGTTAGCATGAAACTGGGCACCCCTGGTGTGACAACACTGATCTCTTTACCAGCATATTAATTTTGAAATATCCCATGAGTCATGGACATTAGGACTATTAAATTGTTCTCTTTTAGAATAACTCAACCAGGCCTTGTGCAGGGAGGTTGATGTATTCTGGGACAAGAGGATTTCTTATTATCTGATGTTTGTGCTACTTGCCTTGTTTGTGTCTTTTCTTGTTCTGAAAGGTGATGCCTCGCTCTCCTTTAACTTGGATCTCTGGAAACTGAGTCTCTCTTGTTCTCAAGATCCCTAAATATTATGGTTAGTTCTTACTAACTTTCCACTTCCCCAGCGTTGCTTCTTGGTTTTCCAGGCATACGGAGAAGCACCAAACATACCTTCAACAGTAAGCATGGAGGAATGGAAGGAGCACAGGAGTCTGGGTGTAGGAAGTCCTTAAAACGGGCAGCTGTGGTTCTGATTAGACAGAATTTCCCTTTGTGCTAGTCAGGACCATCTTGACAGGCAGAAGGACACTGAACTCGGTCTCAGGGAAAAGCTGATAGGTCATGGTGACAGCAGACAGGACCACATGGGCATGCAGACAGCGGCATAGGCTGGCCTGTATGTGCAGGCAAGTGTGTGTGAGCATGTGCACTAGGAATGCCCTATTGGCATTCCTGGAAGATAAGTTATGGGTGAGTGGAGGGATGGGTGAATGAGGCTGGAGAGTTGGCAGGGACGAGGTCATTCATCCAATTAATTCACTCAACATGTTGCAAGCTAAGTGCTGGGCACTGTAAAAGACACCAAGAGTACAACAGTAAACAATGCAGACACAAACCCTCTCATCACGGAGCTTGCAATCCAGGAGCAGACACAAGCAATAAATGAGATGCATGTTAGAAGAAGTCAGCCCCGAGTCTCAGCCCCACCTCTGCCATCCACTGCCTGTAGACTTGGGGCAAGCAGCCTAAGCACGGTGCATGGAGGTAACACATACTCACTGGGACTGATGGGTGGGTCAGCCCCGAGTGGAAGAAAAGGCCCAGGACAGTATGTGACAGGGATTCTAAAATGTGGTGACCTTTGGTAGGTCATGATGTGGGGGTGGCAGCAGGAATTGTTGTTTCATTTGCCACACTTGAGTGTTAGGAGCCAAGAGGAACATTTCCTGGGTTTTTTTTGAGATGGAGTCTCACTGGCTCAGACTGGAGTGCTGTGTCGCGATCTCAGCTCACTGCAACTTCTGCCTTCCAAGTTCAAGCAATTCTCCTGCCTTAGCCTTCCAAGTAGCTGGGATTACAGGTGCCTGCTACCATGCCTGGCTAATTTTTGTGTTTTTAGTAGAGTTGGGGTTTCACCATGTTGGCCAGGCTGGTCTTGAACTCCTGACCTCAGGTGATCTGCCTGCCCCTTGGCATCCCAAAGTGCTGGGATTACAGGTATGAGCCATGGCACCCAGCCTCCATTTCCTGGTTCTTTGTTTTTGGAAGTGTCCTGAGTCTTCTACACTGAGTTATATTTTGAAAAAAAAAAAAAAAAAAAAAGCCATTTCCTCTTCTTATTGTGAGTTATTTCCCTAAATGTGTATTTTTTTCAAATGTTGTCTTAAAATTTAATATGCTAGTTCAAGTATTTCTCAAATAAGCTAAGTCATTTTTAACCCTAATTTCTTTTTTAATTTGTGGCAAAATGCGCATAGCCTGAATTTTTCCCATTTTAGCCGTTCTCACGCGTTCAGTTC
The DNA here is from genome assembly GCF_001604975.1 of Cebus imitator. NCBI lineage: Eukaryota > Metazoa > Chordata > Mammalia > Primates > Cebidae > Cebus > Cebus imitator. The sequence goes on from NW_016107711.1 coordinate 1,904,692, forward strand.
AGTGGCATACGCTGTTGTGATGCCATCTCCAGAACTTTTCTGTCTTCCCAAACTGAAACTCTACCCCTGAATCAACTCCCATTTCCCCTCCCTAGCCCCTGGCAGCCCCCATTCTACCTTCTGTCTCTAGGAATTTGATGCCTCTAGGTACCTCACAGAGCAGAGTCATCGTCATCCAGCATTTGCCCTTGTGTCTGGCGTTCTGCTTCCAAGTTCATCCGTGCTGTAGCATATATGTATGTTAAGGCTCAAATCCGAAGTACCAGGACTATCAGGGCTGTGGGCCTGACCCTTGCAGGAAGGGTCGAAGGCTCCAGCAGATGACAGGGTAAAGGAAGTGAGAAAGTTGTGGCCAAGAGCACCTCTAACATTACAATATGTACCCATCAGAGGGAGACTTGTCCCCAGGCACTGTGAGAGTCTATGGGAGATTTGTTCCCAGGGTCTAGCAAGTAGAACGTGGAGCCAACCTGGGTATGTCTTTCAGTAGCAAGGAATTGTGAACTGTCTTCCCGAGAGGGGTCACTCCCCAGGGTTTCTCAGTGAACTTTGGGCGGCAGAGATCATCACCTGAAATTGTCTCAAAAAAGTAAGTGCTAAACTAAAAGAGGTCTTTGCACAAACAGAGCACAGTACCGGGGAAATCATGGCAGTCTTTGACTTCACTGGCGTAACCAGGTACAGCAGTCCCCAGACTCAGCAGCTGCTGGCTCCTATCTTATGTGACACCACCTGAATGCACTCACCGCTAGGCCAGGGAGGAGTAGGTGCCTCTGCTCCCAGACGGCTAAGTGGTGTCAAGTAAAATGGAAAACGTGCTGGACTGGCCCTGAGTGGCCTGTGTAGGACACCGGCTCCAAGACAATGGGCCTCACTAGGCTCCTGGAGCCGGGTTATATTGATCTGTTCTGAGGGTGGACCACAACCCTTAGATCCTTTGAGATTTCAGGAAATCAGAAGCTGAGGACACTACTTTCTTTCTTTGAGGTGTTCCATAACTTGGGTGATTTGGAGGGTGACAATGATGATGAATGCCATCAAGAGCAATTCCCTGCATTTGACCCTCCTTGAGTCCATTCACTTTCCCTGGGGCAGGAGAACAATGGTGGTGCTTATAGGTGTTGAGGACTCACTGGGTACCACAGCTGGCCCAAGCCCTTCCCAAACACTGTCAGCTTTACTCTTCCCATTTCCCCAGTGTGGCTACTGCTCCCACTTGACAGAGGAGAGTGAAGCTCTGAGAGGCCCAGTCACAGCACTGTGGCTGGCCCGGCTTGGACTAGACCCTGGTCTGCCTGTCTCGGGGTCCCCAGCTTGGTTGAATGATGAGATGACTCATGGCCTCTCCATGTCAGCCACAAAAGTGGGTGTCAATGCCACTTCCCAGAGGCCCCAAGGGGTCATAAAATCCAACCAGCTGTCTCAACAAAGCTGTTTCCAAATCCTTGGGGACAGGAAGGCTGTCCAGAGAGGCCCTGGCTGAATGGCCATTGAGTCAGAGTGCCTCTCAAAGGAGGATCAGGGTCTTGGTTCCTCTTGCCCCCGCCAGCAGCTTTGCCATGCCAACAAATCAGCAGAATTGGGCCTGGAGCTTCCTGGTGGAGGGCGATGCTTTCCTCCAGTTGGGTCCTTTCCTTTCTGCAGCTGAATCTGTATTCAAGCTGCAGCTCCAGCAGGGGCTCACTGCTCAGGGCAGCGCCAGGCTATGGAGCCCTGGCCATAGGTGCTGGCTTGTCCCCAGAGCACTGGATGAGGCAGGAGAGGAAGGCATCAGCTTGGTCCCTTCTTCCCCCTTGACATTTGCTACCCAGCCATGATGATGCCTCTGCTGTTCCTCCATGACATGATGAAAAAGAGGCAGAAGAAGGAGGAGGCATCCTGATCATGTGAGGAAAGGGAGTGAGCGAGCATTATTTGTCCCAAGAGGATGTCAGTGTTTGCAGGGCACAGGCACCGCACCCACCAGCCCCGGCTCCACTTACCCTGGGTAATGGAGGGCTGGTTCCAGGACCAATAGTTCTGCACTTCTGAGAGCATCCACCTGACTTTATTTACGGCTACCCTGTCCACCTCCAGAGACAGGCGCAGGGTAGATGCTGGTAAATACCCCTCGAATTGAATCAGAACTTACTTGTCCTTGTGCCCACAACTTTTCTGCACCTCTAGACCTATCTTCTGGCATCCCTGATGTGGAGCAGTTGGGCAGTCCCAGGAATTCCCAGATCTTCTGAAAATAAATGATTCCAGGAAAGCTGGCGGGCATCTCTGACGGAGGGGGCACTTGGCCAGTGGTGACCTCCGTCCAGCTGGCACAGGGTGTGACTTGGACATCACTCTTGATTTATGGAAAAATAATCTACAAGTACCCTGGGCATGTCCTATGCAGGCTCTGCCTTGTGGAAGTGATTTTGCATTTCCAGAGACTTGGAAACATTGTTCCCCATTGTCCCCGCTTATGAAAAGTGGCCATTTTTTGTGAAGTAAGTTATTTCAAAACAAGGGCAGGGAATTAAATGTGTGTCTATGTGTGCATGTCTTCTCAAAAAGAACTGGATCTTCTCAACCCAGTGCTGACCTTCAGCTTCATGAGGAAGTTATTTGGAGCTTAGTATTAAGCTGAACTGAATACAGTAGAACTGATCCTGAAACCAGCTGCTAAAACTGGTTACCCAACACATCCGTTTTCTTCTTTTCAATTTTACCAGAAAGCACTTTTGAAGTGTATCATTTGGTCGCTTACTGGAAGGGCATCATATGTACAGGAGTCAGGAGTCCTGGGTTCCCATCTAGGCTGAGCCTCTACTTCTCATCTGTGAAATGAAGCTAACAATCCTTGCCCTGTCTGCCCCACAGGAAGTTTGTGACACTCATGTGAGAAAATGCATATTGAGGTCCTCTGTCAAGTAACATGTGTTCCCATCCATCACTTAATACACATTTACTGGGCACCTACTATGTACAAAACTAGTGGTAGATGCTGAAGAGAATATAAGCATTTGTCTCCATTACCATCTCTGGGGCTGGACTTTATAAAATGTCATCTAAGCTACCATCTGCTTCCACATACCTGACCCCTCTGGAGAGACCCAGGCCCCATCCCCCACTGGCTGGTGAAGCCGCTAGTCTGTATGACATGGCTTTCCCTAGCCCGGGCTTATTCCAGAAAGGAGTTTGCTGAAGGTCTGTTATTCTTCTTTGTGCCTCTGCTAAGCTTTCCCAAGAACCGTTGCTTTCTGGACCGGGATATAGGACAGAGTTTGAGGCCGCTCTTCCTCAGCTTGCGTCTGCACAACATCACCAAAGGTAAGAGATAAGCCCTGACCCAGGTGAGCACATCCAAGGGAAAGCTGCTGGGCACCTGCCCACCCCTCAGCCACTGCCGAGGGAGCCCCACCTGATGTTTCCAAGGGAATCAGCTGAAACATGGCATTGCCACTTCCAATCTGTGTGACTTGGGGAAAGTCATGTAGCTGCCTGGTCTCACTTTCTCTATCTGTAAAATGGGGGTAATCGGAGCTCTGATGAAATCTGATGATGGCCAGAAGGGGCTTGTATCTTGTGAAGCAGTGTACAGCTGCCAAAGGCTGTTTTACTGGCATTGACTTGATTGAATTGTATGTCCTACCTCTTCACATGGTTCACTTCTAGGCCCCTTGTTCTGCAGTTTGGGAGAAAACTCTGGATCTGTGCCCTATCCAGGCTTCTGCTCCCTCAGCCTCATGCTCTGGGCACAGGGGATGGCACCTGTCACTCGGAAAGAGGAAAGACATATTGGGGAGCATGTTATCCGCAGTCCAGGAGGCCACCCATGAGATCTTTGCATCCGAAAGGACATCTGAGAACATTTTCAAAGCCATTTCCAGCTATCCAGATATACTAAGTAGCTCTAGAACTCAGGAATGGTTGATGGAGTCAGGTAGTTTTGTCCAGGTTGTTTCTAAACATTCTAGAAACACTGATTACCTGATCTCAAACCTCCTTTGCCAGGCAGGACTGCAGCCAGGGGGCTGTGAATGTTGGGGTGAGGAATGGTTGCAGGGGAACACTGTAACTTTCTCCTAGGGATCTAGGAAGGGAGATCTAAGACATAAAAATAAAATAAAATAGAAAAAATATATAGAAATTTTAATTGGATCTATGTGCAGCCTAAATAACTTCTTCCTTTTTGCTTTGTAATTTTTTTGACAATATTGTGAGAACTGAAATATCTTTAAAAAATAAGGAGGACTGGTCAAAGCTAACCTTCGAGGGCCACTGATGGCTTTTCCTTTAACAATAGTCCTTAAGGTACCTTCCAGGGTTCACTGGGCAGCAATATCTTCTTGCAAGATTGTTGAGAGTATATTTCATTCAAAATTATATAAGTTACACTTAAAATCATTAATATGTAGTATAGATTTTTTAAAAACTGAAGTTGAAATGGCCATTGAATTTATTCATTCTTTGGAAGTTTATTTGTATAAGTTTTTTTTCTTTTCTTTTTTCCTTTTTTTTTTTTTTTGAGATGGAGTCTCACTGTCCCCCAAGGCTGGAGTGCACTGGTGCAATCTTGGCTTGCTACAACCTCCATCTCCTGGGTTCAAGTGATTCTCCTACCCCAGCCTCCTGAGTAGCTGGGATTATATGTGCGCGCCACCATGCCCAGCTGATTTTTGCATTTTTAGTAGTGACAGGGCTTCACCATGTTGACCAGGCTGGTATTTGTATAAGTTTTTTTGAAGAGAATTGATTTGAAATACAAATTGACTCTGAACATAACCACAGTGACCCTGAGATGTTTTATTTCCACTTTGTCAATCAAATCTTAAAGGAGACCATCCACCCTTTTCTCTTCCCTCAGCTCCTGACTTCTTTCTTTTCCTTTCTGTAAATGGGACTTTTGAGGCTCTGGTGTGAATAAAATGAAAAAATGTTCCTTTTGTGTTTCTTCCAAGGCAAGGATCTGGAGGAGCTGCAGGACCTTAACTTCTTCCCAGAGTCGTGGCTGAACCGGGTTACGGCCAACCATTACCACGCAGTGAGTTGCCTGCCCTGCAAGGAAACAGTTGTTGAAATGTATTGCCTCTCTGACTTTGTGTTTTCTGGAGATGTGTTTCACATTTGAAACCTTTAGACCTTTGAGGTAAGGACATATCTGGATTGTTCTCCAGGGAAAGAGGAGAGAGCAGTGCCTGGGAAGGAGAGAAGGGAGAAGACCCAGACTTGGAATCTGGGTAATTCCAGCACCTGCCATCTGCATTTTTGTTCTTGATACAGATTAACAAATGTTGGGACCAAATTACTCTTCTTCCAGTAATAAATGAGCATGTCTCTCTTTGTACACCCTCAGCAACATAGAGCATTTAAATTTCAAATTGCTTTTGTTAATTGAGAAGGGAACAACGGCATCTCATTTTTTAATATGCATTCCCTTTATTACTGGTAGCTGGGAATGTTTTTCCATGCAGCATTTCCCCTTTGTGAATTGTCCATGCTAACTGTTGTACTTCTTATGTGTTTTCAATCTCGCATTTTAGAGATGAAGAAGGGCAGTGTGTGAGTTCTGAAGATGTATGAGTCACTCGTTAAAATTCAGTCCCGCTCCACAAATACCTATTGTAATGTGCAAACCACAGTGCTCAGCACTGCCCACACCATAGATCTTGACTCCGTGGAAGGAGGTGCTTTTCTGGGACATAACTCAGGACCGTGCTCTAACAGAGCAGCACAGGAGTGACAGAGAGGGGACAGTCTGTGCAGATGTCTCGGGAAGTCTCCACCTCCCTCTTGGTCCTCTGACCCTGCCCACCTCCTTCCTTTTGTTCCCTGCTACCAATGCTATCCTCTTGAATTCCGCTCCCTCCCCTCCCCAGCCCTCACCTTGAAGCCTGCCATGAGGGTCCTTACTTACTCTTGATTTTGTGACCATGGTCATCTCTGCCCTGTGTGCACATTTTATTTCCCAGGTGAGACTGCTCAGGTACTTTTCTGTCTTCTCCTTGCATCCTCTGAAAGCACCATGCGCAGGACCTGACACAGGAGGGTTTTAATAAATGTCTGTGAACTAAATGAATGGCTGAATGTGCATCTAGAGGCAAAACTCTTTTTCAAATATAGTGAGGGGTGCAGCGGTCAAGGAAGAGACTTGGAGATGAAGAGAGGCACTTGTGTCTGCAGGATCCCACTGTGGTCAGCTGTGTGTATTTTCCTTTCAGCTGGAGAACGGAGGTGACATGGCTCACTTGAAAGATCTTAACACCCAGGCTGTGAGATTTGGGCTGCTCTTTAACCAGGTACTGAGAACTGCACTCGAACAAGGGAAAGAACTGTCCCTCTCATGCTTAGTTAAGAACCTTTGGAGGGTGGCTGCGATCACTTCTGACTCCTGGTAGAAAGGTCAGGGGACAGAAGAGGGAATCATGGCTTGTCTCTCCTGCATGCTCATCAGCTCCCAGGAAATAAAATTCACAAGGCAGGAGCTTGGGACAGGCTGTTTAATAATTCCGCCACTACTGTAATCTCAGCACTTTGGGAGGCCGAGGCGGGTGGATCACGAGGTCAAGAGATCGAGACCATCCTGGTCAGCACGGTGAAACCCCGTCTCTACTAAAAATACAAAAATTCAGCTGGGCATGGTGGCGTGTGCCTGTAATCCCAGCTACTCAGGAGGCTGAGGCAGGAGAATTGCCTGAACCCAGGAGGCGGAGGTTGCGGTGAGCCGAAATTGCGCCATTGCACTCCAGCCTGGGTAACAAGAGCGAAACTCCGTCTCAAAAAAAAATAATAATTCCCCCACTAGCGGGACCAGTGGTCCCGGTGGTACCGGGATGGAGGAGGTGCCCTGGGATGCAGGACTTCAATCCTAAAGCCAGGTAAGGCCAAGGCAAACTGGGAAGGGTTGGCCATCCTATTTCCCACAAACATCAACAGTTGCAAACAGTGAGAGACTCCATGCCAAGTCCGTGTTTAAGGTTATAGGGGTGAACTCACTCTGGGCAGCTATCCTGATGGATCTGCAGTGGTTTAAGGAACTTGATTGCAAGGCATCTTGACGCTTAGTGACCAGGGGAGGTTGGGGTTGCTGGCTGTGCTCCATGCTGGGTTCCTTGTGATGGAAATAATTCTCCAGGAAATCACCGGTCTCCTTTGATTATTTCAAAGCACCCCAGCAGTGATCTCAAAAGAATTCATTTTCTAAGAACTAGAGGCCTTGAATCTATCATCAGAGGGTCCCCTCTGAGTCATCCCTGGATAGGCTGGCTCAGCCTTTTGGTTCAGAGATGCAGTGCCTAAGTCGGCAGATGTGGGTCACAGAGCCAGGACTTTCTGCAAGTGCTGAGTGGCTCTTGTGCCCATCAAATTGAAACCACATGCTTTGTTTCAAAGGTCTATAGACTACAGGTCATCTAAGAACATACCTAACCTCTTCTTTTCCTCACTAGGGAACATAAAGAGTAAATAATATTGCCACTGTTCAGTAGCTGCTACTAAGTCTACAACTAACTTCTACCAACGGTACCAACTGTTAGTAGTGAGAGCAAGGGGAGGAGGGTGTAAACACTCCAGAAACACTGATTACCTGATCTCAAACCTTCTTTGCCAAGCAGGATCGCAGCCAGGGGACTGTGAACGTCGGGGTGAGGTGTGGTTTGGGGGGAACACTGTAACTTTTGAAAACTTTATGGGTTCCCAGAGACCTGGGGAAGAAGATACAGGGAAAAGTATGGGGAAAAACATGAAAATAGAAGAAATTTTAAATTAGAGCTGTATGTAGCTGAAATATCTTCTTCCTTTTTGCTTTGTAATTTTTTTGTAATATTGTGAGAACTGAAATATTTTTAAAGAATAAGGTGGATTAGTCAAAGCTGACCTTTGGGGCCACTGATGGCTTTTCCTTTAACAATCGTTCTCAAGGTAGACTCCAGGGTTCACTGGGCAGTGGAATCTTCTTGCACGACTGTTCAAAGTATATTTCATTTAAAATCATATGTTACACTTAAAAGCATTAATATGTAGTATAGAATTTTTTTTTAACTGAAGTCGAAATGGCCATCCAATTTGAAGTGAATTTATTCCAAGTTGTGAGTAGTAGTTACCACTACCAAGGATTTCAGTTTGGCTTTTCCCATGTTTCCTAGGCTAGAATTGCCATGGTATTTTCACCTTCAAATCAGTTGCAGAACGAGTGACATTTGTTGTTGTTGCTATTCTTTGTTTTACCATGTCCTCTTGACTTTTTTTGTTTGTTTGTTTTTGAGATAGAGTCTTGCTCTGTCACCCAGGCTGGAGTGCAGTGATGCAATCTCGACTCACTGCAACCTCTGCCCTCTGGGTTCAAGCAATTCTCCTGCCTCAGCTTCCTGAGTAGTTGGGGACTACAGGCACACACCACCACGCCCAGCTAATTTTTTTTTTTTTTTTTTTTTTTTTGGTATTTTTAGTAGACACAGGGTGTTGCCCCCATGTCTACTAAAAGACATAGGCCAGGTTGGTCTCGATCTCCTGACCTTAGACGATTCACCTGCCTTGGCCTCCCAAAGTGCTGGGATTACAGGCGTGAGCCACCGCACCCAGCTGACTTTGAATACTAAATATTTCTCCCCACTTCATTTTAGGAATATACAACTTATTCAAAAATGATTGCTGTATATGGATTCTTCTTTGAGATAAAGGGACTGAAACATGATACTGCCTCTTACAGTTTTTACATGCAGGTAAGGGTAGAATGCATGAAAGTTGTGTCTCTGAAACAATCTTTTAGATTTAGAGTCAATCCATGTTGAACTAATAATAATTGATTCATCATTAATTACTAATCGATATGAACTCTATTGTAAGTGCTAACCACGCTAGTATATGTGCTGTTATTTGATTTTTATAACAACCTTGGGAAGTAGGTACTGGTAGCCCACTTAGCAGAAGACGATCTGAAAACTGAGTGTCTGAAAACTGAGTAGCCTCTGTTGGTAAAGCCAGGATTAGATCCTAGTCTTCTATCTCCACATGTAGGGCTCAATTCATCTTCAGTTTATACATATAATTCAGTTATTCTCCCATGAAGATAACCGGTAGTGCCCCCAACTGGGAGAGGGGTTAATTTTGTTTAGCTGCAAAGTGGGCTATGGGCAGGACCCCAGAAAAGTCAGGAGGGTGCTTGGCTTCTCTGCAGTGCTCCTACTGGACCTTAGGAGAGGCAGGAGAAAGCCATGATCAGGAGTAGACAGTCCGCAGACCAATGGCCTTCGAGCTGTAGGACCTGGGCGAGTGCCAGAAACCCTCCTCTGTGCAGTTTCCCCACCTTTAAGACTGAGAAGGTAACAGGACATACCTCTCCAGGTTGTTGTGAGTTTCAGTGTGTTCATCTGTGTAAAGGGTGGCTTGGAACAAGCTTGACACACAAAGCACCATATGCAGCAGGGAAGATGAGGATGGTGATGTTGACGATGACAATGCCAACTATGATGAAGGGTCACTGTGTTCCACTTAAGATTTGTTTATAAGTCTCTCTTCTCTGATCTGCACACTTTTGGGAGGCCATATCTTATTAATCTTTTTGTTACTGCTGTCAATCACAGTACCAGGAACACAGAGAAGCTTTATTTTTTTCACTTTTATTTTTTGAGATGGAGTCTCACTCTGTCACCCAGGCTGGAGTGCAGTGGCACAGTCTTGGTCACCTCTATATAAAGGAGCTTTAAATGACTGACTGACTGAATGAATGAATGAATGGATAAATGAAGAAATGAATACATGAATGAAGAAACCAGAGTTTTAGTCCAGCTTTGCCAGTACCTCATATGTGCCCTGGAGCAAGTCATTTCTCTTCCTCAGCTCTTGGTCTCCACTGACTCAGGTGTCTCCCTACACAGTGAGTTCTTCTGGTTGGAAGAGATGAATTATGTGACAATACCAGTCCAAACGCCCTTATGAGTATTATGTTGGTTTTTCAATTCTGGCAAAGCCATCATAAAGCTTGACTTCATGGTGTTTTTCTAGGTTCGCCCAAGTCCAGGCCATGAGCCAGTAGTTTATGTAGGGTGAGGGCTCAAATGAGAACTGACTCAGTAGCAGCCGCTTTTAGGAGATTGTGCCACTTGGGAAATGCCCTCTTACTGCCCTCACATATTATATACCAGGGTCTATGTGCCAGGCGCCGGCTTTCGTGAACTCTGGGCCACCCCGATTGCAGTTCCACCTGAGGTGGGTCAATCTCTTTGCAGAGAATAAAGCACACAGACCTGGAATCCCCTTCCATGGTCTACAAGCACAAGCCCGTCAGCCTGCGAGCAGTGCGCCTGGTGAAGTATGAGATCAGAGCCCGGACCCTGGTTGACAGCAAGTGGCAGGAGTTCAGGACAGATGAGGTCTTGCAGAAGTTTGAGTTGGCCAAGCCATCCTGCAAAAGCCGTGCAAGTGTCCATGTTGTCTTTTTCTTTTATTTCCTTTTTGCTCTTTCTCTCCCTGATCCTTTGGGGATCACCAGCTTCTAATCTCTAGTGCCCTACACTGGAGATCCCTAGAAAATCAGGCTCAGTTTCTTAAGGGTTATCACAGCCTCAAATAATGCTAAAGAGAAATCTCTTCTAGGATGAAAAACCAGGGAAACAGATAACTATAACCCAAATCAGACTGCTTGGTTTGGGTCACACCAGATCTATTTTATAAGCATCAAAGGATTTTTGTTATTGTTGTTTGTTTGTTTTTTGAGGTGAGGAGGCTCCGTGGAGTGTATTTGCCATCACTGCCTCCACTGATGCCTGTGAGTGACCCGTTAATTTCCCTGAAATCCACAGCCCAGACCCACCTGCCTCAGGCCTGCTGGGGAAGGACGGGGCCCGTCTACTTCAGTAGGTGGTTGCCAGCATCCAGGCAGATCCACTGCCTTGCCTGGCTTCTGACCAGAATAAGACTTTGCTACAAGCCAGTGAGTAATTCCCAGTCCTGACTGCACATCAGAATCACCTGAGCCCTTTATCACTCCCAAGGCCAGAGCCCCACCCATATCACCAGAGCAGATACTCCATGGGTTGTACCTGAGTATCAGTATTTTTAAAAGCTTCCAGGTTATTTTCTATGATATTAGAAATCATAGTGACAATTTCCTTTGTGGGAGCGAGGGAGAGGGGCTGGGAAATTAAGGGAGAACATTAAGAAGGAGATTTCTGTGGGGCTGGAAATACTTGTCTTGATCAGGGTGATAGTTACAGAGGAGTGTTTACTTAGTGAAAATTCATCAAGCTGTCCTCTTAAGATTTGTGTACGTGATTGTGTTTAAGTTATACCTGATTTATTGGCAGTTTATTTCAAATACCCTCTGCAGGCCATTCTGATGTGCAACCATAGTTGAGAACCAGCAGCTTCTACAACTGCCAGGCCTTCCTTTTTCTCCTTCTGGGGGACAATTGTGTTTATCTTAAAAGTCCCATTCGCCTTGTTTTGTTTCATGTTTTAGATCTTGAAAATCCAAACTGTGGGCAGCCCAATCTACGCAACTTTTGCATTCATCTTCCCACCATCTTGACAGTTTCCAGAAGAATCTATGGGATTTCCGCCAACACTGATCTGCATGAAAGAAAATAAAATGGCGTAAAAAGGTATACTCAAGCATTCCGTGCCATTCCTAGTTAGTGGTGGTCTCATTCGACCTTTTGTCCATGTTTGTATCATTTGAGGGTGAAACGTCCAGACCTGAGAGTCCATTTACCAGCCCGACCCACAGCACCCCTAATCCAGCCCTGACGTTTTGGCCTCTCCCAGCACCATGGGAGGACCAGCACTGGCAATAGACTCTAGCCGGGAGCACGGAGGACATCCTTAGCTGCAGCTCTGCCCGCCACACAGAACTGCCTGCCAATTGTCCCTGGCAGTTTGGGCTCAGAGCGGGAAAGGCAGGTAATTCCTAAGTGACTTATTTATTATCCCACCTTTTAAACTGAAGCTCTGCAGTTTGGAAAGAGGGAAGTAGAGAACCTTCCTTCCCACTTTATTCATTTTCTATTGCAGTGTCACAAAGCACCACAAATTTAGTGACTTAAAACAACACATCGATTCCTTCATTTTTCGTGGTTGAGGAATCCAGGCCTAGCTTCACTGCGTCCTATATTCAGGGCCTCATAAGACTACAGTTTAGTAGCAGGCAGGCTGTATTCTCATCTGAAGATATGGCCAGGGAGAATTCATGTCCAAGCGTATTCAGGTTGTTGGCAGATTCATTTTCCTGCAGCTGTATGACCAAGGGCCCTGCTGCTACAGGCGTAGAGAAAAGGCTGCACAGGCCCGAGTGGCCCCCGGCAGTTCCCTGCCACGTGACTCTCTACAGACATTTCAAATCATGGCTATTTTGCTTCTTCAAGGCCAGCGGAAGAATCTCTCACTCTAGTCTGCTTAGACAGCATCTTATATAAAATAAGGTGATAATCACAGGACTGACAGCCCCTCCTCTCTGCCCTACTCTCTGGACTAGAAGTAAGTCACATGTTCCACCCACACCCAAGGGGAGAGAATTACACAAGGGTCACCGGAGGGTGTGTCCACCACACTGTATTACCCATTGTCTTTGGAAAAGTGATGGAGAGTCGGTGACGCTATACAGACAATGAGGTGGGTAAGTTTAGTTTAATAATCCCCTTAGAGTCAGACACAGGCTTGGGGAGCCTCCTTCCCAGCAGTGGAACCCGACATCCTGTGCAGCTTGACCTGGCAGGGAGGTGCAAAGGAACTGGGTGTTGGGAGCCCGTTGGCAGGTTCTCCCCACCCTTCCTCAAGCCCTGTTTCCCAGGTTGCTCACCAGCTTGCTTCTGGCCAGGTCCAGTCAATGGGAGGCGGGGATGGGAGCTTGGAAGACAGAGAACAGGAGAAGCCTGGGTAGTTTGCACCCTCTGGGCTCAGGGGCATTTCCCAGCTGTAACTGTGCCTCCTCCCTCCGCTGCCCAGCTCATACCCCATCTCATGCCTGGCAACCTCCACAGTGGTTTCAGCATCCGTCTGGATGCTGGGTCCCTGCCTCTGGTTCTGAGACCACCTCATCCCTATGTCCCTCCAGGCTTTGGGGCAGCGGGGACTTCCTTCATCACCAGTCTCTGGGTTGCCTCGTTCCCTGTTTAGCTTCTTCAGTTTTACTTCATCTGGGAACCAGCTCTCTACAGTATCCTGATTCTGTGTGAAACCCCAGGTTAGTCCCTAATGTAAAAGGTTTTGGTGAGTTGGCAGATGTGTCTGAGTGGGGCAGATGATTGGATAACACCGCCTCAATGATTTTTCCAGTTCTGCAGGGCGGGGACTGGGGTTTACCAGGGGGAGGCAGGCGAGGCACTGGCTCGGGCCTATAACCTAAGGGGGTACCAACACACTTAGTAAAACACAAAAATAGTATTTAAATTCAATGTTTTAAAACAAAATCAACACACACCCAAATCTATGATAGAGCTTGGTGAACGGTGAACACACCCACATAACCAGCACCCAGATCAAAACCAAAAAGAACAAAACCAGCACCCCAGACACCCCCAGTAGACCCCCAAGGTGAAAGCACGCCGACTTCCATCTCCGCGCATTAGTCTGGCCTTTTAGTTCGAGTATCCTACACACAGAATCTGTGCACACTTTTTCATGCCTGCATGCTTCTGTTCAGTATCACATTTAAGAGATTCGTCTAAGCTTTCACTGGGAGCTGTAGTTTATTTTCAAATAGCATGACGGTTTCACGTTTTTACTTTTTAAAAACTAAACGTTACTTCAATAAAATCATACATGTTGTCACAGAAAAGTGAGAAAATTACAAAGAAGAAAATAAGACGGACTGGGACAGCCATCACTGAGATGTTTGGTGGGTGACCTTCCAGGAGGAATTTTAGGTGCATTTACAGTTTTCTTTCCATTTAAAATGGGATTTGCAGTTTAGAGCCCCAGTCTTCTCTTGAGTGAGTTAAACAGGATGGAAGGGTGTAGTGGCTCACGCTTATAATCCCAACACTTTGGGATGCTGAGGCAGGTGGATCCCTTGAGCCCAGGAGTTCAAGACCAGCCTGGGCAATATGCCAAAACCCCATCTCTACAAAAGATATAAAAATTAGCCGGGCATGGTGGTGCACATCTGTAGTCCCAACTACTTGGGAGGCTGGGGTGGGAGGATTGCTTGAGCCCAGGTGTCTGAGGCTGCAGTGAGCTGCAATTGTGTCACTGCACTCTTGCCTGGGCAATAGAACAAAACCCTGTCTCAATGCAAAAAAANAAAAAAAAAAAAAAAAATGTAGAGGGGGAGCGGGGGAAGGCGGGAGGTTACACAGCATAACAGGATGATTTCTGTCGTAGGGAGCACGGTGTTTGGGGAGGAAGGAGATGATGTATCTGCTTCACCTTCAAATTGTGAGACATCAGAAAAGTCACTTGTCACTTACCTTCCATGACTATCACTTTCTTATCTATAGAAAGGACATAAACACACCCCTCTGCCTTCCTCTCAGGGCTGTGAGCCTACAGGCAGCACTGTATGTAAGGTCCCTTTATGGACCAGCCCTTTTGCGGATGCCTGGAAACTTGGTATTACTGGCTCAAGAAAACATGCAACCTTGTGGCATTTTATCACAGTTTATAGGATAACGGTGACGACAAGAACTAAATACACTGACAAGCAAATCTACAGATGTCTAAGAAAGGAGAGGCTGTTTGGAAGCATCTCTGAAACACAAATGATTGCCCACTCTCTAAGGGAAACAACTGTTAGGTATTTGAAATATGCAAACTCATACTCCAGGAGTTTGCAAGAGTGGGAGGGAAACTTGCAAAGCAGCAACGCCAAAAATGTGTCTAAGGTGAGTGGTAAAGAAGAGCAGGGAATGCTAGGGTGGGGCTGGGGTGGGCAGAAGGAAGCCAGCCCCAAAGCTGGTGGGGGGGCTGGGGTGGGCAAGAGGAAGACAGCCCCAAAGCTGGGGAGGGGCTGGGTGGCAGGAGGAAGGCAACCCCAAAAGGACAAGGCGAGGACTGAAGGACTTGGCTGCCTCCCCATCTCTTGACCCAACAACAGGAAGGTGCTGGAGACAGTAGGACTTGGGGTGTCAGAGAGGGGCCCTGTGATGTCATTTCCACCTCCTAATTGTACAAGGGGGAAAATGAAGCCCCAGCAAGCTGGAGTGACAATTCTGGTGGGAAAATGCTTACTAAGCACTGTCTTGCTGAATCCTCCCGACCCCATGAGGTAGACGTATTTTCCACGTCTGATAAGAAGGAAGCTGAGGCTGGGCATGGTGGCTCACGCTGGTAATCCCTGTACTTTGGGAGGCCAAGGTGGGTGGATCACTTGAGGTCAGGAGTTCAAGACCAGCCTGGCCAACATAGTGAAACCCTGTCTCCACTAAAAATACAAATATTAGCTGGGTGTGCTGACACATGCCTGTAATCCCAGCTACTTGGGAGGCTGAGATGGGAGGGTCACTTGAATACCCCTGGAGGTTGCAGTGAGCCAAGATCACGCCAT
>NW_016107711.1:1920196-1933334 GCF_001604975.1 Cebus imitator
AAAAAAAAAAAAAAAAAAAAGATGAGCCCAGATAAAGTAAATTTATTCATCCAAGACTCCTCAGAGTTTGGGAGTCCAACTCAGGCCTGGCCACAGGCCCATCTGTTTCTATTTCCCCCCACCCCCGATGGCCCACAGAGAAGAGGGGAAATGTTTTAGGGTGTTTAATTCAGGTGTTTATTGAACATCTACTATCTGTTCTAAAGCAATGTGCACGGAGCATCTGCTGCATGCCAGGCCTCACTGTGCAGGATGTGTTCCATGTGATACCTCATTCGATTGTGACGGGGGTGAGGGTGGGAGGGTGGCACATACCTGGGCCTGGAAGGGTGAGGATGGAGGGAAACAGTACACAGGTGATGTGCCGGCCCCATGGCTGTAGGACTGAATGTGCATCTGAATCACCTGCAATCTTGTGCATGTGCAGATCCTGAGCCCTGACTGAGAGAGGCT
Organism: Cebus imitator; assembly: GCF_001604975.1. Classification (NCBI taxonomy): domain Eukaryota; kingdom Metazoa; phylum Chordata; class Mammalia; order Primates; family Cebidae; genus Cebus; species Cebus imitator. The sequence continues at coordinate 1,920,650 of NW_016107711.1, forward strand.
GATTTTAAAGTCTGAGAGACACTCAAAAATCTGCAGTATCACAGGCTTTCCTGGGGGATCCTGATGCAGAGTGTCTGTGGATCACGCCCAGAAACTCTGATCTCTGTGTCAATTCCACAGCAGGGTTTCTTATTGAGCTCCACACACCCAGTTGTCTTCCTTACCCAGAGCCAAAACAAAATCCAGACAATAACAAAAAAACCTGTGAATTGATTTCACCACGCTGGTTGATTCAAAGCAAAGCTAAACAAATTTCCTAGAATATGAAATAAACAGAACTTAGAAATGAGACCCCTCCTGTGGGTGAGCCGTAATTCACAGTCCACCCCTTTCCACTAGGGGGCGTGGTCCACCTCAAAAATTTTAGTGGCAAAAATTAGCAACTTAAAAACTCATTTTATAGCAGGGAGTCCACTTGCTTCGTGGTTGAAAGTGAAACTGTACATCCTGGCTGAGGCTCTGTTTATCCATACATCCATAGTGTGCACATCACAAAATCTCTGAACTTGAGAAGTGTTAGTCTTGAGATAAAAATTCTTAAGATAATCTTATAAGCTTTTCTTTTAAGGAAGAACTTCGTAGACTCGAATTTTAAAGCGCAAAGTCCCAAAGCCCAAAGCAGTGGCCATGAGCACTGGTTAATGAAACATTTTATGTGCCATGTCTGAAATGTCTCCTTCACCTCTCCCGATGCTCACCTCTGGTTCACCTCCCAGCCCCTCCCCTCCAACTGGGGAGATGGCCCTGGACTCACTAGGTGCACACCACATCTTTTGGGTTCTAGAGTACAACTGACCTGGGTTTGAATCTCAGCCCTGTCCCTTACCAGCTGTGTGGCCTTAGGCAAGCCATCTAACTTCTCTGAGCCTCAGAGACTGATCTGAGATACACAATCAAACTCATGGTAAAAATTAAATAAGTTGTTGTGATTTGTAAAACACCTACCATATAATATGTGCTTTATACAATTTATTCTTTATTGTTTCTCCCTTGTTGCTTGGAGTCAGGTAGTACTTGTTGAAGGTCAAAATGGTTACTGTGTGATCTTGGGCCAGTCCCTCTTCCTTCTCTGGGCCTACTTCCCTTTATGCAAATGAGAAGGTTGACCCAGGTGCCCTCTGCAGTCTTTTCCAGCAGCAATCATGGGATTCTCAAATTCTGTGAGTATGGAAGAACAGATGTGAGTGGTTGAGCCTGTGAACCAGAAGCAGGAGGCTCTGGGGAACGGAAGTGTCTTATTTTCCCACGGGCTCATCCGAATGGGGATGAATTGGAAAGAATAGGAGAGGATTTTTCCTCTCCCCTCTTTAGAGGGTTTTGCATCCTGGAGACTGGTGTGTCTTGTAATACCAGGGAGGAAAGAGTTTGTTCTTGCCTTTGTAAGCCTAGGCTACCATTTGGGATTCGCCAAGCTATTGGGGAAATGAGTGAGCGTCCCAGGGCTGACCTGGGTACAAGAAGTCCCAGGCCCTGCTTGCACACAGGGGATAGGTGTAGGATGTGGGGAATTGGGCCCCTGGGCCCTGAGCCCTTGAAAGCTGAGGGGTGAAGAGAGAGCTTCTCCTGGAGGAGACGGAGACAGGAGAAACCTCTGTGAGATGGATGCTGAGGGCAGCAGCAGCCAACAGAACTTCCGCAATAATGGAAATGTCCCATATCTACTCCATCTGATGTGGTATCTATTAGCCATGCATGGCCTTTGAGCACTTCAAATGTGGCTAGAGGAACTGAGAAATTGAGTTTTAAATTTTATTTCATTTTAATTTATTTAAATTTAAACTGCCACAAGTTTCATGTTGGAAATACATGCTCAGTGCTGCAAAGAAAAATTAGCACTGAGACAAAGGATCTTTCAGCAATGCAATTTTTACTTCCTGGACTGCAGGTAGGGTATTCTTGCTAGCCATTTTGCCACAAGAGTACAATGAACAAAGGAAAACACACACATTTACTCCTTATGCATTTGAGGTTGTCCTTACTGCTGTGTCTGATCTCTGTTGGCTGGAGCCGGACCTCACGATATAAACTAAAACCCAATTGGCTAATACTTAAACTTTTCTAAACAGGTAAAAGCAATGGAGAGCTGGGACATGCCTGTGAGCATGTCCAGAACAGATATCTTGGTTAAAGTACAAGGACACAGAATGTACCACGTGCCTGTAAGCGTGGCATGTCCAACAGCTACATAGGATAGGGCTTAACAAAGTTATTAGCACACTTATGATTTAACAAGAAAGGAAACTTTAAAAAGGAACTTTTCTACTTCCCACATTTAAGTAGAAGCAGCAAGGTAACAACAGCAGCCACCATGAAACCAGAACTGGATGCTTCCTGGCTCTGCAGACTCTCTAGGGTTCCGAGCCTCCCACTTTCTTCCCAGGCCCCCCACAAGTGGAGCCCCAGGGGCAGGCCGTGCCCATGCCTGAGGCCACCTCAAACTTCTTTCAGGAGGAAGCCGTGCTGTGGAAGAGGAAGGTTCCCATGCTGGGGAAGCAGAGCTCAGCTCTGTATTGACATTATTCTTATCTTCCTCCTTCTACTTGCACTAAACATTTAAATTTAAATAAAATGAAATAAAATTTAAAATTTCGTTCTCAGTCACTCTCGCCATGTTTCTTTTTTTTAAACTACCACTTGCAGAGGAGGGCTAACTCAGGTGGTGTTCCCAGAGACGGCCAAGCCCTGTTTCAAGTGCTCAGTGGACACAATGTCGGCTAGAGCCGACATGGGACAAAGGGCTCCTGTGGCTGCTCCTCATGACTCTGAGCTTTGTCACTTTGAGTGAGTCATGTGACCTTTGTGCCTTCATTCTTTGACTTGACTCACGCCACAGATTTACAGTGAGCTGCTGCAGGCCAGGCTTCGGGTGAGGCTGCGAAGGTGAACAAAACATACAGTCTCTGCCATCTCAGAACCCACGGTGTGTGTGGGAAGATAGTTATTAGTGGAATATGCACTAAAGACTGCCTGGGCGCCCTGAAGAGCACAGCTGCCTAGAGCCCAGTTCCCGGACAGCATGAAGCAAAGAAAGCTGACCTAGATCCTGGTGCAGGGGCAAGGCCCAAGGAGAGCCCTCCCAGGGGAAGCAATCCTTACACAGAGAGCTGAAGTAGGAGTGGGAATTAAAACAGGTTTAGGTGAGGATGCAGAGAAATGACTGCTCATATGCTGCTAGTTGGGGGGTGAAAGGGTGTCGCTGCTTTGGAAAACTGGTGGTTCCTCAATTAAATGTACAGTACCATGTGACCCAGCAATTCTTACCTCTAGTTACATACCCAAGAGAAAATGAAAACGTATGTCCACCCAGAAACGTGTACACGGATGTTCATGGCAGCATTATTCACAACAGGCAGCACAGTGGAAATTAGCCAGGAGTGATGGCGTGCACCAAAAAGGGCGAGGCACCTGTGGAAAGGGGGTGGTGGTGCATGCCGGTAGTCCCAGCTGCTTGGGAGGCAGAGGTGGGAGGATCACTTGAGCCAAGGAGGTGGAGGCTGCAGTGACCCACAATCACACTACTGCACTCCAGCCTGGGTGACAGAATGAGACTGTCTCTTTACAAAAAAAGAAAAAACAGTGCTCACTTTGGCGACATATATACTAAAATTGGGATGATACAGAGGTTAGCATGACCCCTGCGCAAGGATGACACACAAATTCGTGAAACGTTCCAAAATTTGTATAAATTGTTTTAAATTTAAAAAAGTAAAAGAGAAAAAGGCAAAGTGGAAGCAACGTAAATGTCCATCAGTGGATGTGTGGATAAACAAAACATGGTCTATCTATGCAATGGAACAGTACTCAGCCTTAAAAAGGAATGTAAGGCTGGCACGTGCTACATGGAAAAAACCTGGAAAGATTATGCTGAGAGACAGAAGGCAGTCACAAAAAGACACGTATCCTGTGACTCCACACATCCAAAATGCCCAGAGGAGGAACATCTACAGACAGAAAGTAGATCTGTGGTTGCTTAGGGCTGGGAAGATAAGAGAGTGATCACTAAAAGGCATAGCATTTCCATTTCAGGTGATGAAAATGTTTTGAAATTGACTGATGATGGTGGTTGCACAACTCTGTGAATATGCTGAAAACCATTACACTGTATACTTACGTGGGCAAATTGTGTGATACATTAGTTCTATCTCAATAAAACTGTTTTTTTTTTTTTTTTAAAAAAAAGAGGAATTGGGGACTCAAAAAGAGTCAAGCCCAGACATGTGCAAGTGAGACTGGTGCCTTTAAAAAACACAGAAGACGACCCCGGTGATCACAGCCCGCAGAGCCAGCTGCAGAGGCTGGAGATGTGGACAGGTGGGACATCTCTGGATTTTAGTCTCTTTCTCAAGAGCCCCTAGTATTCAAGAGTTTCAGGCCTGGGGCTGCCCTGATGAAACCTGAGCTTTGAAAAAGTTGTTCTAGATGCTATTTGTCAGCAGAGGTGAGGGGAACTTGGGCAAGAATGCCAGGTGTCCACATGGCATTCTTGCCCAAGTTGCGGGTGAGCAATGACTATCTGGGCCAGTGGTGGAGGGATAAAAGAGTTTACCAAGACACCTGTAGATAATGAAACGCAGATTTACTGAAGTATGAAGCTATGTTGTGAGAAGGCAATGGGCAGGCCAGGAGAAGAGCTGACTGCAAGGAAACAAAGGCTGGCTGGAGATTTTATAGAATAATGTTTATGCTGGTTGCCGAAGAGGACTTTATGCTGAAGAGGGCTTAATGCAAGGTTGCAGTGAGCTAACTTGCAGGTGTCTGGTGATAAGTTGAGTGCAGGAGGGCTACCTGTCCTGGACCATGAAGAAAGGCAGGTTTGTGGCTTACCTGCCTCTTCTTTTTGCTTTCCCCAGCTCCCACCAGCCTGACTCCTTTTCCCTAATTAGGACTCCACAAGAAGGACAAGCTGGGAGAGATATAGAGCTCAGCTCTCGCCCCGTCCCAAAGAGGGAGGGAGGATCCCTTAACTTCCCTGAATGATTCGTTAACTTGCCCTGGTCCTGAGGTATCACTGAGGGGTGTGGCTGTGGCCCCTTGGGGCAGAAAGCTCCTCTGCTACCACGTATCACAAAGTGGCTGCACCGGTTTGTTTAAAGGCAAGCACTCCCAAAGGACACCGGCCGGTGGCAGTGTAAATTGGCACTGCCCTTCTGAGGTCAGTTCGGCAGCATATTAGAAAAGAGCTTAGGATGTAAATTACTGTGTCAGATCATGATAATGATGGCCCCGGTGAACCACACCTCCCTGTGTCCACACCCTCGGCTTTGTGGTGCCACCCTTCGACAGATGGAGTCTATTTCTACATCCTCTCGAGTCTGGGTTGGCCCTGAGGCTTGCTTTGGCCAGTGTGGCAGAAGTAACATGGTAGCATTCAGTAGTTTGAAGCTCAAGGTACTTTGCAGCTTCTGCTCTGGCCTCTTGGAGCTCTGGGACCACGTAGTGCAGGGTCCTTTACTAACTTACCAGAGAGTATGCCCCCACATGGAGGAAAACCTCAGCCCGACCACCGGCACCAATTGCTGCACATGTGAGTAAGGCCATCCGGAACCTTGCAGCCCAGTCAACCCCCCTGTGAAACGCAGCCTTATGAGTGACTCCAGAAGAAACTCTGCAAAGAATTCTTCAGCCAACCCTCAGAATCCTAGGAAGTAATTAATTGTTATTTTAAATCACTAAGTTTAGGAGTTTAGGAGTGGTTTATTACCCTGCAAGAGCTAACTGAAATACGTACCCTTTTGATGAAGTAAATTTAGGAATTTATACTTACAAAATCAAAATCCAGAAAATAGGCCATGATTTAGGTACAAAGGCATTCCTTATAGCATTGTTTATAATCCAAAGCATCAGCATGATTTTAGATGCCTAACAGCAGGAATTAAACACAATAGGGTAGATCTGTGCACTAGACAATCATTAAACAGTTTTTGTTGAAACATCCTAGTGGCACAATTCCCAGGATATACTGTTAAATGGAAAAATAGAACCATTTTTTAAAGTATGTAAATATGATCCGTTAAAATATGCAGATTCTAAATTTAATATAAAATGGATGCATCCAAAAGCATATGTAACATTAGAAAGCATATAAAATTGCTCTCTAATGTGGACATGATAATTTGTCTTCCTCCCAACATTGAGGAACCTTGCTGCTGATTCTGTCCCTGTTGCTGGTGGTGAAGGGCCCTTGACTGACACATTCAAGAGTCTGGTCAATCCTTGCACAGAGCTGATGTGAGTTAAGGCAAAGGAAGCTTCACCCTTTATTTCACTTAGCAGGATTTCCTGGTTTCTAGGCCACCGAGAGACCCCTTCTCGGGACTCATTTCTCACCCAACCAAAGGGGTCTGATTTGCTCCCAGACTCCTTTAAGGAGAGAGAAACTTTGGGTGCAGCATCACGAATGATAAGCAGGAAGTCAGGCTTCTGAGAGTCAGATGGGACTGCAGCTGAATGCAGGGGCTGGTCATTTGTCTGCCCTGAGCCACCAGAAAGGGTTCAGTGAGTCTTGAACACAGTGATTAAGTTCACTTCAATCTATGCATCACTGCACAGCACAGCCAATTGCTTGGCTTCCCCAAGAAGTGACATGAGTCACTTGATGTCTTATTGTGGCCTGAGCACGTTTCATTCCAAGCAGGTGCGACTGTTCCTGTATGTGCCTTTGAGATACCCAGGAAATGAACAATGCTTGTTGTCTGCCTCCAACACCAACTAAATATTGGATCAATGCCTTGCCTTTATAATAACAAGTGAATATTGCTCTAAGACTCTTTTTTTTTTCTGGTTCAGTGCCAGCGAGCTAAGTTCCCATTCCTGCTGTTGGGTCACAGCTGAGGGTCCCTGGGATATGGGCATCTCCGTAAGTAACAGGAAGTATATTAACTCATGGTTTCATTGAGAAAATCATTGACGAAGCCACATGTGAGTGTGTGCTGTGCAAGCCACCATTGGACTGCCATAGAGGCCAGGGAGAAGGAGGGAAAATTGGACCCAGCTGTGGCCTGCTTAGCTCTTTTCTTCCAATGTGGGTCACTCCTTGAACTAGGACAGTCTGCAGGTGTGCCCTTGTGCTCACTCAACTCTTAACCCTTGAAAGGAAGAAGTAGGAACAAAGGCCTGCTCGGGCATGTCAGAGATGCAGAAATTGTGGAGGGAAAAGCAGCAGGCCCTTTTCACATAGTGGCTGCCTTACCCTCTCTTACTCCACTATACCATCTGTTCAACTTGGTTAAGACCCTGTAAATCTGGATTCCACCCCCTCCTTCCTTACCACTCTCTGGCTGGGTGACTTTTGGCAAATTGTCTATCCTTTCTGAGCCTCAGTTTCTCATCCTCACAGAACCATTGTGAACACAAAATGAGGGGCTGAATAGGGACACGTGATAGGTGGAATAATGGCCCCAAAGATATCCATGCCGCAAACCCCAGAACCTGTGAAAGTTAGCTTGTGTAACAGATGGAGCTTTGCAAATGTGGTGAAGTTAAGGATTTTGAGATGGGAAGGTTAGCCTAGATTATCCAGGTGGGCCCTATATACTCAAGGGGGCTTTATAAGAGGAGGGCAGGTGCTCAGAGAGGCAGAAGGCAATGAGACTACCAAAGCAGAGATGGGAGTGAAGTGGCCACAGCCGGGGAATGCAAGCATGCCCTAGAGGAACAGACTCTGCTCCAGAGTCTTCAAAAGGCACCAGCGCTGCTGAAACCTTGACTTTAGCCCAGTGAAACTGATTTTGGACGTCTGGCCCCTAGAACCGTCAGAGAAGAAATGGCTGTTGTTTTAAGCCATCAGGTTTGTGCTTTGTTACAGCAGCTGCAGGAAACGAATGCAGGCTGATTTGTAAAATCCTCCCGTGAAAATGGAAGAATCTCCTGTAATGTAGCCAGAACCAGGTGAGGCCAAAAGGGGTGGGTGTGCCTGATAAGCTGGCAACGTGTCAGCCTGCAGGTGTCTATTTGCATGAGCTTATTTGCAGGGTGCTGCCTGTGAGGCTGGACTATGCCTGCTGCCTGACCCTGCCTGTCACCCAGATATGAGCCCAAGCCAAGTGAGGAGAGGCTCCATGGACAGCAGTGAAGGAACTGTTTTCCAAAGGACTCTGACAGCTCGTGGGTACAAGCTGTGCTGCTTTGGGGCCCAGATGACGGGTGAGATGTGGAAGTGGGCAGGGACATTTATTCCATTTCTGTTGCACACTTGATGGCATGGCTACAGCCTGGTAGACACCACCCGATGTATTCTGACACCCTGAAGGCTACATACATCTCAAGGCCACTGGCAGACCTCAATCTTGATCACAGCCCCGGTGGCAGTGGAGAAATGTCTTCGTGCAGGCAGCAGGCATCACCAAGAGGTTTAAGCCAGGGACGCAAAGCTCCCCCAAAGATACCATTGCAGGGGGTTAAGCAGAAGCCACTGCTATTTGGAATCATGTGTGTTGGTGCCCACTCACAGATAGGCCCTTGGGACCCCCAGGCCACCGCAGGGCCTGCCTTTTGGCATCCACTAAGGTTTCTCTCTAGGACACCTGTTCCCCAGTGGACCCGCTGACCTGAGTTCACAGCACAGACATGACCACACCTCCCATTCTGTAAGGAAATCATGTATGATTCTCTGGGAAGAATACTTTGCAGTTCTTATCACTCCTTTCTACCTGTAACACATTTTGCATCCACCTGAAGAGCCATGAAACTCAATGGCAAGTGGCACGCCGATGCCACCAGGCTTCTCCTTCTGGCCCTATGTCTTCGCTCTGTCTTATCTTCTTGCTTCTTGCCACTCTCTGGACTGATCTTGCTAATTTCTGGCTTGTTCATAATGGCTCCACGGGAGCATGGACTTTGCCTTTTTCCTCATGGAATGCCTGGTTCTTACACAGCTGCACAACACGTCACAGCACTCATATCTCAGTGAATTAATTAGGCTTGACGCCCCAAGCACACCGACTGAGGGTGGAGGGCCGGTGCCTGGGACTTGAAAGATGTGTGGCACACCTCCAGGTCCACTGCACACTGGGTTGAAATGGCACAGGAGGCCCACAAAGCGATTCTCCCATTGGGATGGCCTGAGGGAGGGTCGGTGGAAAGCTATGGGAGAGCCCGACCTGGTCCTCCTGCCATGTGAGAGCTTCCTTTTCCCTGAGGGTGCTGGAGAGACTGGGAATGGGGGAGGGAGGAGGAAGCAAGCGGGGTTTCTCCTCTGGGGCCTTTCTCTTCCTGCCTTCTTCTCCTTGGCCTCGTTTTGTAGCATCATTACAGACTATATCTTCTGTCCCCGCCGCCGCCCTGCCTGTCCTCCCTTCTCAGGCCTGGCTCCTCTAGGCAAGTGTTAAGAGTGTTCTGGAAAGTTCCTTCTGGGTCACCCAGTGCTTAAGAAAATCTCACAAGAGGATCCTAGCATCACCGTGTTTTCCATCTTGAATCATTCTAGTATTAACATTTGTGGCACCAAGGTGGGAGGAGGAAGAAATGGGGAAAAAAAGAGGCAGAGAACTTGTTCACTGATGCAAAGTCTTCTCCTTCTGGAAGTCAGGCCTCAAAATCCCAACTGTTCTTGATCTTTGAGCCTCTCAGAGCCCTACATGGGTAATGCGTGTGTGTGATAGGGACCAATTGTTTTCCCCCAGTTCATCTTAGATGGACACATGTATAAAGTACAATGAAAAATGAGTAACTCAAAGACTTACACAATACAACCTCACTCATGGCGTATTTGCATGCGGCAATACCCCAATGCTGCAAACGTTTCTAAATGCTTACTCCCTATTTCTGCAAATATTCCATTGAGCGTGGACAATAACTGTCTGTGCACTGGAACCAGTCTTCGGAACACGCTTGGAGCTTGCAGTACAGATTAATGGACAGACTGCCTGTGTAAGGCTGGAGTCCTGCAAGTGTTCTTTATTCCTTAGTATGTGAATCTGTAGCCAAAGACTTTCTCAGTAGAGAAGGGAAAAGAAAAGCCACTCTGATGCTTTCCTACTCACCCTGGTCTTGCTACAGGGAAAAAGTGAGTTCCAGCAAACAGAGGGCCACTAAACCCCGTCTCCTTGGCAGCAGACAGACAGGGCCTTGTTTGGTTGTCCAGGACTGTCAGAAAAGGGAGAATCTACACCTCTGCCATGAAGGAACACTGGAGGTCATGTTGGGTGGGAAACTGCATGTGTCATGGTGCCCTCCACCTGTCCTGACAGGCAAGCTGGCCCATGTGAGAGGAGTGGTTACTGCCACATTAGTTCCGAGGATTGGCATGAATCTGGCCATGATTTCAAAGTTGTGATGACTCCGTTTAGAATACAGTTATTGGAGGGCCAAGCACGGTGGTTCACGCCTATAATCCTAGCAATTTGGGAGGCCGAGGTGGGCACATCACCTGAGACCAAGCGTTCGAGGCTAACTTGGCTAACATGGCGAAAACCCGTCTCTACTAAAAATACAAAAATTAGCTGGGCATGGTGGCTCATGCCTGTAATCCCAGTTACTTGGGAAGCTGAGGCAGGAGAATCTCTTGAACCCGGGAGGCAGAGATTGCAGTGCGCTGAGATAGCACCACTGCACTCCAGCCTGGGCGACAAGAACATCTAAAAAAATGGTTATCGGTACCTAGGAAGGCTTGAGTGTTTACTATGTGGTAGGTTTCCAAGGCATCATCTTCAGCTACCCTGTTTGGTTGTTGCCATTGTTATCATTGACACTTCACAAATAAGGCAACCGGCCTCAAAGAGCCAGAGGAGCCAGCCAACCAGGTGAAGCTCATGCATGGCAGCTAGGATCTGAACAGGGACCATCTGGCTTCAGACCACCCTTATCTGCTGCATCAGGCCACCTCCCAGGTCTGTAAAAGGGGCTATTCAGAATGCTCTGGAAAAAGATTCCTGGCACAGGGCTCCCTGGAGTCAAAGGCAATCTCTGTGTATTGAAACGATGTAAGAGCATGGATTCAGCCACAGAAGTCACATTACTTAGAGCAATAGTTCTTAAACCTGAGCATGCATCAGAATTACCTGGAGGGCTTGGAATCACACAGCCTGCTGGCTCCCAACCCCAGCAATTCTGACTCAGTAGGTCTGGGTGACATGGGAGAATTTGCATTCAGCAAAGCAGCCGGTGATGTCAAGGCTGCTGGTTCCTGGCTCACACTTTGGGAGCCCCTGGTGGAGAGACAGGCAGGATTGCTGTCTGGGACATACTCTGAATAGGATTGTTACTCCCTGGGTGAGGCAGTCCTGAGGCGGTGGGGTGAAAGCCTGCTGATGGCTCTACTGTCCACTCTGGATATTCTTCCACCACCCCTTTCCAAAGGACCAGTCTCTCTAAATGCAACGCAGCCGTATTCAGTGAGCTTGGGGTGTGAGGGCTCGAAAGCAGATGCTCTAATACCTCTTGGACTATGTTGCTAGCCCCAAGCCAGGTGCAAAGTAGGTGTTTGCTAAGTGCCCAGGTAGATTCTCTCCGATTAGCAAATCCTGTGAATTCCTGGATATCCCCTGGGTGGAAGAAAGAGCTGATAATACTTTTCTTCCTCCCTTCATTATTTTACTTATTTTTAGAATTGGAGATGTACTGACTCAGCTCAGAAATGACAAGGTGATACGGTGTGGATATTTGCCTCCTCCAAATTCCGTGTTGAAATGTGACTGCCAGTGTTGGATCTGGAGCCTGATGGGAGGTGTTTGGGTCAAGGGGGCGGATCCCTTGTGAATGGCTTGGTGCCCGCCTCATGGTAATGGAGAGTTCTTGCTCTATTAGCTCATGTGAGAGCTTGTTGTTGAACAGACCCTGGCTCCACCTCCTTCCTCTTGCTCTCTCTCTCACCCTGTGGCATATCTGTTTCCCCCTTTGCTTTCCACCAATTGGAAGCTTCCTACGCCCCCACAAGAAGCCAAGCAGATGCCAGCACCATGATCCTTGCACAGGCTGCAGAACCGTGAGCCAAATAAACCTCTTTTTAAAAATAAATTATCCAGCCTCAAGTATTCCCTTATAGCAACGCAAAATAGACTAAGATACACAGGAAGGCAATGGAAAATGAGATTCCAAAGGGAAATTGAAATTTTATGCAAGAGATTGAATAAGTCGGCCCAGCACTCCCACAGCCCAGGCAGACAGGCTCTCAGTGCACGAGAATCCAATCTGCACACAGTGGGTGACACTGTGTTGTGACAGGCGACTGAATTCTGCCTGAAAAGTGAGTCACTCTGTGCAACAAAGCAACATTAGACCTGACGGATGGGACTATTATTTGAGGACCCTCTTGGACCTGCTCTTACTTTTTGGAGGATCCACTTCACATCACAGCAAACGTGAAAACTCAGCCCCTTCCGTGTTACAGTTAACCTGTTTTGCTTTTCAATAATTTTGCTTTTGGAATTATTTAGCCATAAGAAATATTTACTGTGTAACTGACCATGATTTCTTAACCGTTTTGTATATTCGGGAACTTTTTGTGAATTGAAATCTAGGCTGAGCGTGGTGGTTCTGCCTCTAATCTCAGCCCTTTGGGAGGCCGAGGCAGGTGGATCACCTGAGGTCAGGAGTTCAAGACCAGCCTGGCCAATATGGTGAAACTCCATCTCTATTAAAAATACAAAAAATTAGCCAGGCGTGGTGGTGGACGCCTGTAATTCCAGCTGCTTGGGAGGCTGAGGCAGGAGAATCGTTTGAACCCAGGAGGTGGAGATTGCAGTGAGCC
>NW_016107711.1:1933469-1937460 GCF_001604975.1 Cebus imitator
CCTCCAGTGTCCAGAGGCTCATAGGACCAAGCACTGGCTTTTAGTGCCTAGAGGTTAAAATATTCCTGCCACAGGTGGGGATTTTCTTCCATAAACGGCTCAGCCTGGGCGCTGTCCTGTGGACATCTGTGAAGCTCATTCCCTCCCCTCCACCAACTGTGAGCACAAGCATCACCTTCACCATGAGGCCAACTCTGGCCACACTCTCCGTTCCTTGGCCTCCCCAATCCACTTTACCTGCTTGCCTTTGCCACCTTCAGTGGAGCATGACATGTACTCACTTATCATGTGTGTTGTTTACTGTGTGTCCCTCCTAGCGCAGCACCACCTACCCCATTCAGATAGAACAGAAGCTGCAAGAGGACTCAGGGCTTTTGTTTTTATCCCAGTGTCTAGAAACATGCCTGGCACTTAATAAATATGTATTGGATGGAAGTACACACCTAATTGCAGCTAGGGGTCAAGATACTAAATGGGGGCTTTTCCTTATGTGACCTGAAGCCAAGGAAGGAGACAGCACCTTCTTTTGCGTAATAATATCTCGGAGAGTTGTTGGCCAAGCTTTACCTGGAGGGTAAGGAAGGTCTAGGTGTTGTTTCAGTGTCCTAACTGCCAGAGCTTGAACTCAAAACTGGGCTGTGCAGGCTGGGTGGCTTTAGTTGGGTGCAGGGAGGTCCAATCCAGGTAAATGTCATCTGGTGCCTCCTTGACCTAGATGGCCTAGTTGCCTCTGATGGCCAGATGGCAAGGAGGTACCAAACAGGCTCATACTTCTGGAACATACTTCTGGAGTCTTCGTGGAAGTGACGCTTCCTAGACTTATTCTGTCCCCCATGTGCATAGAGTGTTGTTGAAATCGTCTATGTTGTATCTTCAAAAGTCACCATCATTTTGCCCTCTGGGCCATTATATGTGCATTTGTTTTAACATCAAGAATTGTTTGTCACTCACCTTTATTGTGATCTTGATGTATCCCAGGCATACCATCTGGGATCCTAGGTGGGCAGGGAGGTTCTCAGCTATTGGAAGAGCTCTAGACCTGAGGATTCTCCTACAGAATCTCTGAGTTGGGTGCTCATGGCCTCACTGAGAGCCTGTGGGGTAGAAGGAGCCCCTGCCACTGAGCTCCAGGCACACCCACAGAATCCACAGAGCCCATGGTCAATTTCCAGCTTCATCTTATACCGCATATGACAGGGAATATTTTCTGGTTTCGTCTGCTCCCAGAAGCAACCTATCCACTACTGGGGGGCATGGGAAAAGGGAGCATGAAGAAAGAGAGACCCTGGTAACAACAACAGTAATGTCACCTTTGTATTAGTAATGATAACTAAGATTCATTGCTTTACTACATGACAGATCCTGTGATGAATACCTTATATAAAACATTTTGTTTAATCTTGAAATAACCTTGTGAGGTTCCAGGTTCTGTTTTTAGCTTCATTTTACAAATGAGGAAAAGAGGGCACAGGGGTGGAGCAGGCCCTAAGTCACACAGCTAAGCAGCAGCAGAGTCAGGACTTGAGCCTGGGACTATCAGGCTGCAGAGCTGCCAGTCACTGCCTTGCTGGAGACAAAGGCCCATCCTCATCACCCAGCTGCAATTGTGCTTACAACTGGCTTTGAGCAAGGTAAAAAATACTGTGATGAAGTCAAGAGCTTTGGAAGGTTGATGGCTTCCTTGGGATTGATGATATTAATACAAAGCTATAGCCCATGACCAGTGTTTAAATTCATTCTGGCTGTCATTCATTCTGTCATTACGAGGACAAAGGACCACTATCTTTCTGATAGACCTAAGTTGGTCAATGTATTTAAAAGGCATTTCTTGGTAAATTAAAGGACACTTTCACCTTCTCTTGCTGGATGAAAAGCCAATGAAGATGGTGTAGAAGAACTCTTTTATTCTAAGGAAAATGTAAAGTGATCCACTTGTGGTACAAGTGATGCCCACTGACGACAATTTAGAAAAGAACTTTTGGCCTAATTGTCTGCTCCCCTCCACCCCCAGCCTCTCCCACTGCCTGGAATCCTGCCATTAGAAATTATTTAAAACAACATAAGAAGACTTTGTGTGGTGGAGAAAAGAAGGCAAATTGGCCAGATGCTTTAGGACCCAAGGAATGACGTGGGAGTGAGTTCCTTGGTTTTCTTTTTGTCTCCCATGTTCCAGAATGCACACTGGAGAAGTTGGCAACATGGAAATACCAATGGGTGCAGAAAAGAAACCCCCAAGAAAAGCGGACTCTCTGTAGCCAGAGGACCAGGAAAGGGGCAGCCAAGCAACACAGAAAACTCGTAGACAGCGATCGCTCTACTGCAGCCAAGCTACAGGAAAAACTGTGGCCCCGTCACCAAAGCTGAGTGCCCAGCCTGCATTTCCCCCATCGGCAGGCTGCAATGAGTTGCTCCAGTTCCACCCACCTCCACACACAGGCTGGGTGCTGTCAGAACAGGCCAGGTGGGAGGATAGGACTTGCATCAACAAGCCTCCCACCCCTCACCCCACCCACAATGTTGGTTGAGAACACCCAGGCATCCTGGACTTCCACTGCCATCCAGAGATGATGAGGTGTCTCTCCCCTTCCTTACTAGTGTGGTGTCTGAGGAAGGCTAATGGAGAGCTAGAACTTCCACATCTGCACAGCAATAACGAAACGCTCCTCCCCTCTGGGTGTCAATGAAGGTCAAGTCAAGAACCTGGAATTCCACCGTTACCGAGAAGTAACAAAGTGACACCTTGCCACCTGCCACAGTGGTGTCACAGAAGACCTGCTAAAATACAAGAGTTGAATAAGTTTCAGAGTCTCATAAAATATCAAAATGTCCAGGTTTCAATAAAAAATTACTCATCATTCCAAGAACCAGGGAAATCTCAACTTGAGTTAAAAAAGACAATCAGTCAATGGACACCAACACTAAGATGACTCAGATTTAGAATTATCTGACAAAGATTTTAAAACAGCCAGCATAAAAATTCTTCAATAAGCAATTGCAAACATGCTTGGGAATAAATTTTTTAAAATAGAAATTCTCAGCACAGAAATAGAAGTTTCAACAACTAAATAGAAGATTCAAAGAAGAACCAAATGGAAATTTTAGAGCTGAAAAATACAATAAGCAAAATTTAAAACTCTGTGAGTAGACTCAACAACAGAATTGAAAAGACAGAGAAAATAATCCTGATCTTGTAGTCCCTGAGCCTGAGAAGTTTAGATTGCAGTTAGCCATGAGCCACTGCCCTCCAGCCTAAGTGACAGTGTGAGAACTTGTCTCAAAAAAGAGAGAGAGAGAGAGAATCTTAATCTTGAAGATAGGAACATAGAAATTACCCAATCTGAGCAAAAGAGGGAAAATAGACTAAAAAATAAAATAAACAGAGCCTAAGGAACCCATGGCACAATAACAAAAATATTATGTCACATGTCATCAGAACCCCAGGAGGAGAGGGGAGAGAGGGTGGGGCAGAAAGGGATCCAAAGAAATAATGACTGAAAATGTCCCTGATTTAGCAAAAGATAAAAAACTACATTCAAAAAGCTGAATGGACCCCAAATGGGATAAACTTAGAGTAGTCCATGCCAAGAATCATAGACAACTTCTGGAAACTAAAGACAAGTAAAATATCTTGAAAGCAGCCAGAGAGAAATGATGCTTTACCTATGGAGGTGGGAGGGGGAACAGAAACCAAACAGCAAACAAACAAACACTACATTTGAATGACAGCAGATTTTTCCATCAGAAACCACGGAGGCCAGAAGGATGTGGCAAGTATTTTTTAAGTGCTGAAAGAAAAAACTATCAACCTACAATTCTATATCCAGTGAAATACCTTTTAAGAATAAAGAGAAGGCTGGGCACAGTGGCTCACGCCCGTAATCTCAGCACTTTGGGAGGCTGAGGCAGGTGGTTCACTTGAGGTCAGGAGTTCGAGACCAGCCTGGCCAACATGGTGAAAACCCGTTTCTACTAAAAATACAAAAATTAGCCG
>NW_016107711.1:1937580-1959132 GCF_001604975.1 Cebus imitator
AAAAAAAAAAAAAGAGAAAATCAAGATATTCCCAGATAAAGAAAACCAAGAGAATTTGTCACTTGCAGACATACTGTAAAAGAATAGCTAAAGGAATTCTCTAAACACAAAGAAATGATGAAAGAAGAAATCTTGCATATTACACACCTATTAGAATAGCTAATGGTTTAAAAACTGAAAGAACAAATACTGGTGTACTGGTGAGGATGTGGAGAAACTGGATCTCTCCTATATTGCTGATGCAAGTGCAAAATGGTGCAGTCACTCTGGAAAATGATTTTGTAGCTCCTTAAAAACTAAACATGTGCTCACCATATGACCCAGTAATTTCATTCTTGGGTGTTTATCACAGAAAAATGAAAGCTGCATCCCCACGAAAATCTGTACATTATTGTTCATAACAGCTTTATTTATTTACTTATTTATTTGAGACAGAGTTTCACTCTTGTCACCCAGGTTGGAGTGCAATGGCAATGGCAAAACGCAGCTCACTGCAACCTCTACTTCCTGGGTTCAAGCAACTCTCCTGCCTCAGCCTCCAGAGTGGCTATAATGACAGATGTGCACCACCACTCCTGGCTAATTTTGTATCTTTAGTAGACATGGGGTTTCACCATGTTGGCCAGGCTGGTCTCAAACTCCTGACCTCAGGTGGTCCACCTGCCTTGGCCTCCCAAAATGCTGTGATTATAGGCATGAGCCACTGCACCCGGCCCATAACAGCTTTATTTATAATAGCCCTAAACTGGAAACAACCAAAATGTCTCTCAATTGGTGAATGATTAAGCACACTGCAGTGTAACTGTACCATGGGATGCCATTCAGCAATACAAAGAAATGGACTATTAATACATGCAACAGCTTGGATAGATCTCAAGGTCAGTCTCAAAAGGTTACATGCTATGATTCCATGTATGTATCATTCTCAAAATGCCAAAACTATGGGGATGTGGGATGGAGATGTAGGATGTTAGTGTTTTCCAGGGGCTAAGGATATTGGGGGGTGGGGTGGGGAGGAGTGTTGATGACTATAAAGCGTAGCACAGTTCACCTTCGTGTACAGGTGAATGAGATTGTTGTGGTGATAAACCAGTTCCACATCATGATTGTACTGGTAGTTACATGAATGCGACAGAATGGCATAGAGCTATACATGCACATTGTACCAATGTCAATTTTCTGCTTTTGCTATTGTACTATGATTGTATGAGATACAACCATTGGGGGAAACTGGGTGAAATGTACAGGAGGTCTCTCTATACTATCTTTGCAACTTCCTATGAATCTTTATTTCAAAATAAAATGTTTTTTGATAAATAAGTATTTAGAACATGATGTCATTTTGTAAAATCCCCTAGCTTTGTCTACAGGTGAATGTATCTGTGTAGAGATGTATTTGGAAGAATGTTTACCTAGTTTTTGAGTGATTGTTATTGAAAGCGATTTTCACTTCTTCATATTCTGTTCATTATTTGAGTTATTTTAATTTAGCATCTAAAGTAGAAAAAAGGTTCCTGATAGGCACTGGGAAGAGGGAGGGAAAATGGAAAGAAGGACACATTCCGTTTTGCCTTGGCCTGGGGTGCGTATGGATTATGGGTAATTAGATGGATTTGAGGCCCGAAGCCCTAAGAGGGATTCTTGCCACCTTCATTTTGGGATAGCCTTTCTGAAGAGCCAAGTACAGCACCAATTGCTTTCCGGATGATGGACCAAAGCTACTAATTTCCTGGGCAATTCACCTGCGTCATCCCCTCACCCCTCTTCATATGGCCTTGAGAATTCCTCAGTTAATTAACTCAGATAATTTCCAATTCCCTGTTGAGCCAGCAATTCTTAAATTTAGTTTAAAACCCAAATTTAAAACAGACAATAAAAATCCTGGTGTTTTTTAGACTGGTGGATGTTAATACTCCCAACTAGTAACAACACTAGTAAGGTGATCATAATTTTTGAGCCCCAGTGTGATAGGTAATGTTATCACCAGGTGTTACTATGCCACAGAAGGATCGTTTCATGCAGGTAAATTAGATAAACATATGCAGATTCGATTATATTTTTCTTAGTTTTGATGAGCAAGGATTTGTTTTCATTTTCTCAGTGGGGAATTTGTGTATGCGGTATTGTGATATTAAGTTAAACTGGGGTGTGTGTGTGTGTGTGTATTTCCGTTAAGCTCAGCACTCTTTTGTGTCTTTTAAGATCACCATGGTAGACATGGCAGGAGATACTAGACCTTGAGTCCCAGCTCTTCCATTTCTTAGGCGCATAAGCTCCTCTTTCCTCATCTGTAAAATGGGACACACACCTGGCAGGGTTGTCGCAAGCTCTAAATGAAACTACATGTATAAAACCGAGTCTAAAACAGTGCTGTGTGGGCCACACAGTACTTTGGTTTTGCTCCACTTGTCTGTGGATCCATCATCAAAGAAGAGATTACAAGTCCATAGTGTCCTCATTGCCTTAAGGAAGTGGTAAAAGTCTAGGTGCAAAGATGCAAAAGGATCTAGATGAGAAAATCAGGCAACAGGTGCAGATGCATGGCTTGCAGAACTGACTGACTGTTGCAATGAGTTGACAGGAAGCTTTAACTGAACTGGAATTGGGTGTCAGCTTTATCCTGTGAGCCTGTAGAGAAGGATGGGGGCATCAGGAAACTCAAGGGGATGGCCCACATTCTGCTGCCACTCTCTAATCTTTTCCCATGGAGGGGGGCCCTTATCTGTATAATGGTGGGAAGAGAGGTTGGTACTTCTTGGCTGCCTCCCTCCTAGCATGTCTATGAGAAATAGCCCTTGCGAATGACTCCTCAGTTGCGGTGCCTTGCAGACACCCCAGCTGAGGGTGATGCTGTAATTGACAGAGTCATCTCCAACCCACAGGCTCACAGACAGCAGGATGAGGGCCATGCCCCAACTCCAGACTCCCTCTTCCTGGGACTCTGTGCTTCCCTGGCTTGCTGACATCAATTCCATCTTCACTAATGAAGCAAATGATGCCCTTTCTTTCCCAGAAGGAGTTTGGTGGCTGCAAAAGGGACAGCCTTACCTCAGGATGGAAGAGCACCTGGGCTGATGTTCTTTTCCAGTGGCAGCTTGGAGTGGGCACTTCCTCTCCAAGGTAGGGAGGTCTACATAACCCCAGAATGTTTGCCTTTCTTGCCAAGATAGGCCCAAATACACTTTTTTTTATTGTGCTTTAGGTTCTGGGGTACCTGTGCAGATCATGCAGGGTTGTTGCATAGGCACATACATGTCAAGGTGCTTTGCTGCCTTTATCCCCCCATCACCTATATCTGGTATTTCTCCCCTCGTTATCCCTCCCCACCCTCCCCACCCACTGCTGTCCCTCCCCTAGGCCCCGCCAACTCTGTCCACATGTTCTAATTGTTCAACACCCACCTATGAGTGATAACACGTGGTGTTCGGTTTTCTGTTCTTGTGTCAGTTTGCTGAGGATGATGGTTTCCAGATTTATCCATGTTGCTATGAAGGACACAAACTCATCATTTTTTATGGCTGCATAGTATTCCATGGTGTGTATGTGCCACATTTTCTTTATCCAGTCTATCATTGATGGACATTTGTGTTGGTTCCAGGTCTTTGCTATTGTAAACAGTGCCACAATGAACATAGGTGTGCATGTGTCTTTATAATAGAACAATTTATAATTCTTTGGGTATATACCGAGTAATGGGATTGCTAGGTCAAATGGTATTTCTATTTCTAGTTCCTTGAGGAATTGCCACACTGTTTTCCACAATGGTTGCACTAATTTGCACTCCCATCAGCAGTGTAAAAGTGTTCCTATTTCTCCACATCCTCTCCAGCATCTGCTGTCTCCAGATTTTTTAATGATCGCCATTCTAACTGGTGTGAGATGGTATTTCAATGTGGTTTTGATTTGCATTTCTCTAATGACAAGTGATGAGCACTTTTTCATATCTTTGTTGGCTGCGTAAATGTCTTCTTTTGTGAAGTGTCTGTTCATATCCTTCAGCCACTTTCGAATGGGTTTGTTTCTGTCTTGTAAATCTGTTTTAGTTCTTTGTAGATTCTGGATATCAGCCCTTTGTCAGATGGGTAGATTGCAAAAATTTTTTCCCATTCTCTTGGTTGCTGGTTCACTCTAATGATTGTTTCCTTTGCTGTACAGAAGTTCTGGAGTTTAATTAGATCCCATTTGTCTATTTTGGCTTTTGTTGCCATTGATTTTGGTGTTTTAGCCACGAAGTCCTTGCCTATGCCTATGTCCTGAATGGTTTGGCCTAGGTTTTCTTCTAGGGTTTTTATGGTGTTAGGTCTTATGTTTAGATCTTTAATCCATCTGGAGTTAATTTTAGTGTAAGGTGTCAGGAAGGGGTCTAGTTTCTGCTTTCTGCACATTGCTAGCCAGTTTTCCCAACACCATTTATTAAACAGGGAATCCTTTCCCCATTGCTTGTTTTTCTCAGGTTTGTCAAATATCAGATGATTGTAGATGTGTGGTGTTGCTTCTGAGGCTTCTGTTCTGTTCCATTGGTCTATGTTTCTGTTTTGGTACCAGTACCATGCTGTTTTGATTACTGTGGCCTTATAGTATAGTTTGAAGTCACGCAGCATGATGCCTCTGGCTTTGTTTTTTTGCTTAGGATTGTTTTGGCTATGCCGGCTCTCTTTTGGTTCCGTATGAAGTTTGAAGTAGTTTTTTCTAGTTCTGTGAAGAAGATCATTGGTAGCTTGATGGGGACAGAATTGAATCTATAAATTATTTTGAGCAGTATGGCCATTTTCATGATGTTGATTCTTTCCAACCATGAGCATGGATTATTTTTCCATCTGTTTGTGTCCTCTCTTATTTCATTGAGCAGTGGTTTGTAGTTCTCCTTGAAGAGGTCCTTTACATCCTTTGTTAGTTGTACTCCTAAGTATTTTATTCTCTTTGCAGCAATTGTGAATGGCAGTTCACTTTTGATCTGGCTCTCTGGTTGTCTATTGATGTGTAGAAATGCTTGTGATTTCTGCACATTGATTTTGTATCCTGAGACTTTGCTGAAGCTGATTATCAGTTTCAGGAGATTTTGGGCTGAGATGATGGGGTCTTCTAAATATATAATCATGTCATCTACAAATAGAAACAATTTGCCTTCCTCTTTTCCTAGTCGAATACCCTATCTTTCTTTTTCTTGCCTAATTGCTCTGGCTAGAACTTCCAATACTATATTGAATAGGAGTGGTGAGAAGAGGGCATCCTTGTCTTGTGCCAGATTTCAAAGGGAATGCTTCCAGTTTTTGCTCATTCAGTATGATATTGGCTGTGGGTTTGTCATAAATAGCTTTTATTATTTTGTGATACGTTCCATTGACACCTAGTTTATTGAGGGTTTTTAGCAAAAAGGCTGTTGAATTTTGTCAAAGGTCTTCTCTGCATCTATTGAGATAATTATGTGGTTTTTGTCTTTGGTTCTGTTTACGTGATGGATTACGTTTACAGACTTGTGTTATGTTGAACCAGCCTTGCATCCCTGGGATAAAGCCTACTTGATCGTGATGAATAAGCTTTTTGATTTGCTGTTGCATTCTGTTTGCCAGTATTTTATTGAAGATTTTTGTGTCAATGTTCATCATGCATATTGGCCTAAAGTTTTCTTTTTTTGTTGCGTCTCTGCCTGGTTTTGGTATTAGGATGATGTTGGTCTCATAAAATGAGTTGGGGAGGATTCCCTCTTTTTGTATTGTTTGGAATAGTTTCAGAAGGAATGGTACCAGCTCCTCTTTGTACGTCTGGTAGAATTTGGCTGTAAACCTGTCTGGATCTGGGCTTTTTTTAGTTGGTAGGCTATTAATTGCTGCCTTAACTTCAGATCTTGTTATTGGTCTATTCAGGGTTTCAACTTCTTCCTGGTTTAGTCTTGGCAGAGTGCAAGTGTCCATGAATTTATCCATTTCTTTCAGATTTACTGGTATATGTGCATAGAGTTGTTTGTAGTAATCTCTGATGGTAGTTTGTATTTCTGTGGAATTGGTGGTGATGTCCCCTTTATCGTTCTTTAGATAAGAACATGAACGTAAAGAAGTCGTTTATGTTATTCTCTAAGCTGGCTATTCTAGTTAGCATTTCTTCTGACCTTTTTTCAAGGTTTTTAGTTTCTTTGTATTGGGATAGAACATGTTCCTTTAACTCAGACAAGTTTATTACCCACCTTCTGAAGCCTGCTTCTGTCAATTCGTCAAATTTGTTCTCCATCCAGCTTTGTTCCCTTGCTGGTGAGGAGTTGGGATCTCGTGGTAGGGGAGAGGTGTTCAGGGTTTTGATGGTTTCATTCTTGTGCTGGTTTCTTCCCATCTTGTTGGATTTATATAGTTTTGATCTCAGGTTGTTGCTTGGGAAGATGGCCTTTCCTTTGTCTGCCTGCAGAGGCACTGCTGGGCTGCCACGGATTCAGTGGAGCTGCTGCATCTTTTATTTACTCAGGAAAATTAGGCCGGCTTCTGCAATGGAGGCTTCCCTTCCCCAAGGAGCTCAATCATTCCTGGTTGCTCTCTAACTGATGTTCTGGGTGTGAAACTCTGGAGTGAGTGTTTTTTTTAGCCTGCTGGGCCTTGTGGGGGGCCGGAGCGGGAAACCCGTCCTGCCTATGGGCTGTTTCCCTGTTTTCAGTTCCCCTTCCTTCTGGGAGGACGGGTGGCTCCGTCCAGCCGGCTTTCTGGCTTTTGCATCAGCCAGTGCTTCTGCCTAGATCTGTGCTGACAGCCCCAGCGCCGGCCAAAGTTGCTGTTCTGCCCTGTTCAGGCAGCTTGCTGAGGCTTTTCAGCCCAGCTAAGATCTCCTGTTCTAGTTGTAGAGGGCTTGCAGGGAGGACTGTACTGTATGTGAACCGAGGTCCCAGAGGGGGAGATCCCCTGTCCTCTGGTCAGTTGCATGCTCCTCCTGGATGGGGCAGTGCTCCGCCTTGCCTCAACTTGCCCTATTTGGTTTATACCATTTGTGGGACCACCAGACCCACAAAATGAACCTGGTACCTCCTTTGGAATTGTGGAGACCACTCGGCTCCTGCGTCTCTCTCGCTGGGAGCTGCTTTCCAGAGCTGCCTCTTATTCTGCCATCTTGGGATCCAGTCTTGGATGCACTTTCAAAGAAACCAGAAGCTGCTTCTCTTCAGGAACTTTGTGACCCTAGTGACCTGTCAGGGACATCTGTCTGCCATAGGGGGAGGGCCTTCATGGTAACTAGTGCTTTACACATACCACAAAGGCCAGGCCAGAGGGGCTCAGCCTCTGGGCCAGAACAGCCATTTACCGCCATGTCTACTCTGTCCCGCATTTAGTGACTCATTCTCTCCATTCATTTTTCATTCATTCAGGCACTCATTTGCTCCTTGTTTTAACTATCAGTTTGGTCATCCATCCATTGATTCATTCAGTTATTTGGTTAGACATTCATTTGTCCACCAATCTGCCCATTCATCCAACCCTCCATCCACCCACCCCTCCATTCCTCTATCCACCCACCAGTCAGGAATTAAACTAGTTAGGCAATCAATAGATGCATATGTACTCCAATATCCGAAGCACTGTCTTTTGAGAGCAAGGAATGAAGGGCACTAACATCCGTTGCCAGATTACTCTGTGCCAAGTACAGTGCCAAACTCTTAATGTACTTGATTTTCACATGAATCCCACAGGCAAGTATTATGCTTCCCATCTACAGAGGAGGAAAGTAAGGCCAGAGAAACTGGATGACCTGTCTAGATACAGTCAACCAGTAGGAGACAGAGCCAAGGTTCCAACCCAGGTCCTCCTAGCTCTTCAGCCCATGCCTTTTCCAGTTTCTGTTTATCGTCACTATTTACAAAGTGCTTTGATATTTCTGTGATACTTACCACAATCCTGGGAGATGCATCATATTGTCCCACTGTGCAAATGAGGAGAGTGTGGCTCAGGGAGGCTGTGAGATCTTGGAGACCACACAGCGGCTAAGGACAAAATTAGAAAATTCAGGTCTGCTGAATACAAAGGTTTTGTTCTTTCCACAGCATTCTGTGCTCCAAGAATTAGCCACATGGAGTAGCAAGTTCTGAGTGGCTCTGTCCACTTGGTATATGGGAAAGAACCCTGGGTTCTGGGGACAGGGGATGATCATGTGCTGGGGGACAGGGGAGAATTTCTAAAGGAGAAAGAGCCAAGCCAGGCTTGAAGGGCGAGGAAGTGTTGCCAGGTGGAGAGCATTCCAAATGAGGCAGAGGTATAGAGTCTGTTTAGGGGTTTGGCTAGAGCAGGATATCACCTGTGTTGGGCAAAGCAAGATGGAATGTAGGTGGGGCCTTCCCTTCCAGAAAGACTGCTCAAAGAGTTCAGAGGACTGAAGTAATCCACAGATCTGACTGTATCACTCTCTTACTTAAAACTCTTCGATATCCCCCTCCATTTCTTCAGGATAAAACCTGTACCCTTTGCCTGGTTTACAGGGCTCTCTGTCCCTGTCCCTCGGCCTGTGCACCTGCCCGACCCCCAGCAGCCCTGGCCACAGGGCATCCTACCTCTAACATGTCTACGTAGGTGCCTGGATGCAGTGGCTTCTCCCGGCAATGACTCAGGGAGCAACTTCTGTTTCAAGGAACCATATGGGCAGGCCCGCCACGCCCTTGCTGGCCTCTTTCATCCAAAACAAACAGTCTGGCAGGCAGCATGTGGGCCCCAGAATGAAAAGAAGGGCATTTCAGGATAACCAGGAGAGCTTCCAGAGAAAGCTTATTTGTCGTTAGGAAGTAAAGATGATGAACCCTGGAAAGGGCCTGGGTAGGCGTGGGTGTGTGTGACTCCTCTAATGGCCCAGTATACACCATAATAAAAGCTACTTATTGAGCACTTATTGTGTGCTCCCATCTTCACAGCCTCTATGCAGCAGAGAGATCATTTGCTCAAGGAGAAAACCGAAGCTCAGAACACTTTAGCAAGTGGCTCAAAGTTCCACAAGCCGACAAGCAGTAGATTTGAACTTGGGTTTGTCTGGCACCAACAGCACTTTTTGCAACAGCATCATGAATCAAAAAGCTTAGATCGCAGAGATATGATCATTTAGGTCTTCATAAAAGATCGGTCATTTTCATATTTTTAGAGAAGTTTTCCTAAACAATGTGCCAATCATCTCTTTAGGATAAAAGGCTCAAATGGATGGAGAACTATTGATCCAGGACACTGGGCTTTCTGAGTGGTACTGCTGGGTTGCCATACTGGATTGAGAACTATACTGATGGGCTTAATTTAATTGACAAGAGAAAGGACAAGAGAAATCAGAAAAGGAATTCCACAGTGAATCCCAGAATGGCCTCCTCTGACCAGCTTCCTGGGAAGCTCCAAATTCCCCAATGGAAGGGGAACAGTAATTGAGAGATCAGAGCCATGTAACAGTGCCCATGATGGAGTTTAGGGTCATGCCAGGACTCCAGCCACCAGACCCTTAAAGGTGGGCTCACTCATGCCCCACCTAGGGGCTCCATTCTCCCAGGCTCTTAAGCTGATCTTCACAGGGGCCATGTGGGGCTCAGCCTCTGATGTGAAGCCTGAGGGCTTGTAATTAATTCACCTGGAACTGCTACCAGGAGTGAGCCTGGGCAACTGCACATCACATTCAAGCTGAGTTTGTTCCACGGGATTTCCTGTCAGACTGTCCATAGGGGTCTCTAGTCCCTTTCCAGGCCTTGGGCTTGCCTAGTTTCTGCCAACCTCCCTTCTGAAAGTTAGATTTGCCCTCAGGTTCATCCACCATGCCACTATCCCTTGATGACCCCCCCAAGCCCTGCCCCCCACATCTCCTACCCTGAACGCTGTACTGGGGGCTGACACTATTCAGGTAATTAAGACATGGTCCCTGCTCTTAAGGAAATCATGATCCCCTGGGGAAAACACCACTATAAACATGGGGAGCAGTGGGGTCGCAGAGGAGGGAGGGCCACTTCTGTAAGCTCAGAAAGATGTCTCAGTCAATGAGTTTTGATTGGAGTTAATGTTTGTGTTCCCGTGTAGGCAGATTTTATTTGTGGGAGGTTAGGGAGTGGGGTGGGGCTGAAGGAAAACCCCATTCTGGGCAGAGGAAGCAATGTGAAAAAGACACAGGAGAGGAAACAACCCAATATCCATCAGCAGGTGGATGGATAAAGAAACTGTGGTGTATCCACACGAGGGAGTACTATCCAGCAACAGAGAAGAATGAACTGATACATGCAACATGGCAGAATCTCAGAATTCTTAGGCTGAGCCAAGGAAGCCACGCATAAAAGAGTACATACTGTATGAGTCCATTTACAAAGAGTTCTAGAATATGCAAACTATAGTAACGGAATGCGGACAGGTGGTTGTGGTTGGGGTGGCAGAGGTAGTTGGGGGGGATGATAAAGGGGCAGAGGGCAGTTCTGGGGGTAACGGATGTGTTTATTGTCTTTTTTGTTTTTTTTTTTTTGAGACACCCTTGCTCTGTCACTTAGGTTGGAAAGCAGTGCCGTAATCTTGGCTCTTTGCAAATTCCACCTCTTGGGTTCAAGCGATCCTCCTGCTTCAGCCTCCCAAGTAGCTGGGATGATGACAAGCATATGCCACCATGTCTGGCTAATTTTTGTATTTTTAGTAGAGATGGGGTTTCATTATGTTGGCCAGGCTGGTCTCGAACTCCTGACCTCAGGTGATCCACCCGCCTCGGCCCCCAAAGTGCTGGGATTACGGGCATAAGCCACTGCACCTGGCCTTGTTCATTGTCCTGATTATAGCACTGTTTTCACAGGTGTATATATAGGTCAAATCTTACCAAATTGTACTCTTTCCATATGTCCAGTTTATTGCATAACAAGTATATCTTAATAAATCTGTTTTTTTTTTTTTAAGGCAGGGAACTGGGAATAGCTGGGGTGTGGGGAACCCTAGTCAGTTGAGTTAGACTGAAACGAAGTGTCTGCAGACTTACAGGCCCGGGGAGAGTTGTGGAAGAAGATTGGATTTTATTCCAAGGCAATTGGGACCCATTGAAAGCTTTTAAGCAGGATAATGGCTCTATTAGGTTTGTATGGGAAAACGATTGTTCTGGAGAGAGTCTGATCAGGAGTCCAGGCACAGATGGGTGGAGCTGAACTAGGTTAGGAACAGTGAGACAGACAGGATTGATGGATTTAGGAGTCAGAATTGGCAGGACTTGGTCTCTCACTGGATATGGGGAAGGAAGATGGGAAGGAGTCGAAGGTGGTGATCAGGCTTCTGTTTGGGTAATTAGGAGCTGGCAGAACTAAGATGAGAACTCATAAGGGGCTTGGCTTTGCCAGATGCTGCCCTCAGGACGCTGACTACTGTCTGCAAGGCTTCTTTAGGTACTAACACTGGCTTGGAGTTTCTTGGCTTTTGGCCTGTGGGGCTTCAGACCACCTACATGGTCTCCCTGGAGCTGGCCTGAGTGTCTTTGCCAATTCCTTCTGCTCCCTCTCAGTGGTGCTAAGATGCTAAAGTCATGCTCAGTTTCTGGGCCAAATCTGTCCTTGCTCTAACAGGAGGGCAGACAAATACTAAACTTCAGGGAAAGGTATATGGGAAGAACCCTGGACCAGGAGTGGGGAGCTCTGAGTTTGACTTTGACTCTTTCTCCTTTTATCTTGTTTCCTGTCTATAAACTGAGGCAGATAAGATCCTTGGGTCTCAGCTCTGGCTGTGCATTTGGATTATCTGAAGATCTCTTAAAACTACCAATGCCACAATGGGATTCCGTTGCACATCTACTAGAAAGGCTAAAATAGAAAGGTTGACAGTATCAAGAGCTGGTGAGAAAATGGAGCAACTGGAACTCTCATTAACTGCTGATGGAAGTAAAATTCGTATACCAATCTGGAAAAGAATTTTGCTGTTTGTTTCTTATAAAGCTAAATGTACTCTTACTATGTAACCCAGCAACTCTACCCAATATCCAAGAGAAAAGAGTACAAATGTCCACCAAAGACTTACATAAAAATATTCATAGCAGCTTTATTCATAATAGCCAAAAACTAGAAATTCAAATGTCCATCAACTGGAAATGAGGTAAATTGTGCTTTATGTGCAAAAGAGAATATTACACAGCAATACAAAATACATTGACAAAGATAAATTTTATAGACACCATGTTGCACAAAAGAAGTTAGACCCAAAAGAGTATAATACATACTGTGTAATGACAATTACATTAATTTCAAGAACAGAAAGAACTATTCTATGTAGATTGAAATCAGAATAGTGCTTACCTCTGGCTGCTAGAGCTAGAGGAAGCCTTCTGGAGTGTTGGAATTATATCCTGCCCTGGATGGTGGATACATAGTTTATTGTGCTTTATACTTAAGAGTTGTAGACATTACTATAATTAAGTTGTACCTCAAAATAAAGCAAAAAGAAAGAAGGAAAAATAACAGCAATCCCAGTTCCTTGTGATCAGAGATTCAGATTGATTTGGGGTGGGGTCTTAAAAAAGCACAATCCCAATAGTTCTAATGTCAAGCAGATTCTTTTTTTTTTTTTTTAATTTTACTTTTGGTTCTGGGGTACATGTGCAGGTCATGCAGTGTGGTTGCATAGGTGCATACATAACCTCTAATGTGCATGACACCCACAAAAGCAGTCCCTCTAAAGACCTTCTTTCCCCAAGGATCCAGGACTTGGTACAGGAGAAGTCTGCTGCTTGGCTTATCCTGGAATGTGCAGACTGCAGTTTCGGATAAGGAAATAGCTAGAAAGCTTTCGTTTATGTGAAGGAAGTTTTGCATGAAGTGCTGGTGCAGAGATGGCTGCTGAAGTCTCCACTGTGGGAGCAGTCTGGCTCTGTCACCGTGCCACCGCACCAGTCAGCCCCGCATGTACACCTGCACTGGCTACTCTTGGCTGGGGCCCAGGCTTGGCATCCCTTCTCAGCCCCTTGAAAGCCCTGCCAAGGAGGCAGGAAAGCCGTGCTTCACATAAGTCACAGTGGGACTGGGCGAATAATTATGAATGGAATTCGTGCTTGTGACTTCTGTTTCTCACAGCTGCAGATGGGGGGATCGTCATGGGAATTCTGAGTATTGTTCAGTGCTGACTGCAGCTTCCATTGTTGGGGTCTGATTACAGCTTTTGTTTCACCATAAAGTACTGTTATTAAATGCCAGTCAGGAACAAAGATATACTTACATGCCAGGGGGTCAGGGAAGACATGCTATTTCTAAAGCTGCCCCTGCTGTTAGTCTAAGGGCAGGTGGGTTGGAGGCGGAGGGATGGGGGGCAAGCTGGAGGATTTAGATCAAAGTGAAATGTTTCTGAGGGAGCCAGACAAGATAGAAAATGATGACACCATCACAATCCTGCTCTAGTTTTCCCATGTCAATTCATTTATACTTATTTATTTTTGTGGTCAGAAATGCGGGGGGAGGTTGGGTGCACAACCAAACATCTGCTGTACATTAGAATCATTGCGAGTGCTTTTCAAAAGTCTTAAATTTGGGGGGAAACAAATTCAAGTGCCCCTGAGCCCGGCAGCCTGAGCCCTTCCAAGTCAGGCCTCTGCTATGTCCCTAGCGCCAAATCCACATGGTCCTGTTCCCCCACTGCACCAAATTCCCCGAGATCCCACACCACAATCCCATCCCAATCACCCTCATATGAACGAGGACCACAGCAGTCAGAATAATTCTAGAACCTACCCACTGCCCACGTAAGAGACTCTGAATGTATTATAGCCTTGGTCAGGTGGGCCTGGGAATTGGGCCAAACTAAATCATAAAATGGCTGACATTGACGGAGCCACTAATATGTGCCAGACCTTTATTGCATTATTTTATTTAGGACTAATGATGGGGCTGTGAAGTGGGAACTATCGCCAGAGAAATAAGGTAACGCGTTCAAGGTTACCCAGCTAGTCAGGGCAGATGGACTCCGGGGCTTCAGCTTCTCACGTTCCTTTCCTGGGCTGGGGCCTGTGACATCCAGGTTCTCCTGGTGGAAGCAGTGACTTCTGTGCTTCTCTTCTTTTGGGGCATAGGGCTTGGCACACACTCAGCACTCCTGAAGGCTTGAGGCATTGGTTCTTGTTGCTGAATGCATGGAAGTAAACTCTTCTGGCAGATGTCAAGAAGGATGAGAGAAACCCGTGGCTTTTGACCTAAAGAGGGGCTTGGCCAGAGTTGGACAGGTGAGGGGAGGCGGTCTAAGGGACAGTTCCCACAGGCCAAGGAGCTTGTGAAGCCCAAGATGGACTTGTTCCCAGATCCTCTCTCCCAGCTTTGTTTGCAAGGAACCTTCACCTTCTAGAACGCTCCCTACTTCAGTGCTACAATTAGCAACCCAACTGCGGCCCTGGGTGATCATCTTGAATTCGGAAAATCTTGTTTTTCAAGTTTTCACACCACAATGGAGCAAGAGTCCACATGTTTGGATGACAGCAAGCATTCTATGCTCTGCACTTTCAGGACTTGCCAGTATCCCAGGCCTGCCACATGTGGTCAGTGTAATTAATGCATGACCTAACTAGGGTGTAGATGCAGCTGGAACCTCACCAGATCCCCAGAGATCATAGGGTTGCTGGGACTTTTAGAACCCCAGTGGCATTCAGCAATTTCATATCCTGTCCCACCCAGATGTTTAGTGTTGAGCTCCCTCCCTTGTTGTCTGATAATCCTACAGCAGGAAAGATCTAGTTCTGCTCCTCTACAAGTCTTGGAGGCAAGCATCTCCTCGGATGCTCAGTTGTTGTTTTTCCCTTTGAGGGCCTGGAATTTGGGCTGGTTGCTGACTTATTCAGAACTCCTACTCTTGCACCTCGGTAAGCATAAAATGTGGACAGTCTTTCCTGAAAGGAGGATTGTGCCCCGGCCCTGGGATGCAAGAATTATCTCCAGAAGGAGACTCCAGTCACCTGATTGGTAATGTGAGCAGGTCACTTAATCTCTGCCTGATCGGGGTGATGACTGAGAATCACACTTCCCCTCACTTGGTCATTGCCAGTTGTGTAGCAGGGTCAGAGAGCCAGCTCTGACTCTTTACCCACAGAGGCAACCCCACTGACTCCCTGCCTGGAGTTCTTGTGCCATTTTTACACTGAAAAATAGGAAAGGGCCGTTTTTAACTCTCTGCTACCCAGTTTTTGGAGGGGACACAAGAAGAACAAAGCGGGGTTCAGAGTGTTTGGTTCATGTTTAATTTTTGTTCTATCTTGGTTCTGATTTCTGGGTAGAACAGAGGTTTGCTTCTGGAGGTACTTCTTCTGCTTGGCTTCTGATGCTGGCTCTGTCCATCAAGGGGGATGATGAATGTGTCATTCATCATTCTACACATACTTCTGTTCTAGGCACTAAGGATGCAGCAGGAAAAAAACATAAAATCCCTGTCCATGTGGAGGTTACAGTTTAGGGGATGTGCAAACTATATATATATATATATAGTTTAATATATATGGGATTATTATTTATATATATGGGATTACATATAGAGATATAATCCCATATATATGTAACATCCATCGTTACATATATATATATATATAAAAATATATATATGTGTGTGTGTATGTGTGTGGGTGTGTGTGTAATCCCATATATGTATACATGGAACCTCCATCGTGTGGTTTCAATTGATTCTCCTGCCTCAGCCTCCTGAGTAGCTGGGACTACAGGTGCCCACCATCATGCCTGGCTAATTTTTGCATCTTTTTTTAGTAGAGAAGGGGTTTTACCATGTTGGCCAGGATGGTCTCAAACTCCTGACCTCAAGTGATCCACCCACCTTGGCCTCCCAAAGTGCTGGGATTACAGGTGAGAGCCACCACACTGGCCAAAGGAACAATTTTAAGCCACTCATCAACGATGTCAAACAACATTCAGGAAAGAGATCCCCTGTGGGTCCAGCCTGGAGAGGGTGAGAGGCTCTTGGCCTCAGTGTTCTATTCTCAGGACGAGCATTTTCAGATCAAATAAAAGATGTGAATTTGACTTTGAATTTCAAATAAACAAGGAATATCTTTTAAGTTCAAGCATGTCTCAAATTTCCCATCTGGAATCTTCTAGGATTCTACTGTTGAAAAGCTAGAATGCACATACAGAATATGTAGGAAAGCGACCATTGCTGGGGGGAAAATTAATGCAGAAAATGCTGCAGGCATCAAATATTAAAGAAATGACCAGCGTTCAGGAACCTTCTGTGTGCCTCTGTACACTGCTCTTTGTGTTGTCTAAGGGGCTGATATCTGTCTGGAGTCTCCAGAGCCCAGCACTAAACAAATAGAAGGGGCTCAAGACCTATTTTTGAGTGAAACATCAAAATATTTCACACGTGAAAGCATGATGATAATGATGACAGTGATACTTTAAAGGTAAAATGCAGGCCGGGCACAGTGGCTCACACCTGTAATCCCAGAACTTTGGGAGGCCGAGGCAGGTGGATCACTTGAGGTCAGGAATTTGAGACCAGCCTGGCCAACCTGGTGAAACCCTGACTCTACTAAAAATGTAAAAATTAGTCTGGCATAGTGGCAGGCACCTGTAAACCCAGCTACTTGGGAGGCTACGGCAGGAGAATCACTTGAATTCAGGAGGCAGAGGTTGCAGTGAGCTGGGATTGTGCCACTGCACTCCAGCCTGGGCAACAAATCAAGACTCTTCAAAAAAAAAAAAAAAAAGGTAAACTGCTAAACTGCAGATCCTTGAATTCAGATTCCTTTTTCTTCAGATGAAAAGTAGCCATGGAATATTCCAGCATTCCTCAGTGCCTTCAGTGGGTCCTGAGTGTTCTTGGTTTGCTCCCAGACTAGTTTCCCCACGCACTTTTTTTTTTTTTTTTAAATAACACTGAAAGCACAGTTATGTAATAAACCTCTGCATCCAAAAAAAGGGCTGGAAAGCAGAGGGCTTTTTTTTTTTTTTGTCTCTGTATTTATTGGCTGATCAGGAGCTATCAAGTTCTGGTTATTTTGCAACCTCAAAGCAGTCCTAATATTATCTTGTGTGTCCTTGGGCAAACTGAGTTACTTTTCTGGCTTTCTTCATTGTATGTAAATATGGCTCTCAGTGACAAACAATTCTGGGGGCTTGTTATGCAAAAAGAACAAAGGAACAATTTTTTTTTTTCTTGAGTCCCATTCTGTCCCCTAGGCTGGAGCACAGTGGCACAATCTGGGCTCACTGCAACTTCCATTGTGTGGGTTCAATTAATTCTCCTGACTCAGCCTCCTTAGTAGCTGGGGCTACAGGTGCCCACCATCACGCCTGGCTAATTTTTGTATTTCTTTAGTAGAGAGGGGGTTTCATCCTGTTGGCCAGGCTGTTCTCAAACTCCTGACCCATCTTGGCCTCCCTAAGTGCTGGGATTACAGGTGAGAGCCACCACATTGGCCAAAGGAACAATTTTAAGCCACTCATCAATGGTGTCAAACAACATTTAGGAGAGAGATCCCCTGTGGGTCCAGCCTGCAGAGGGTGAGAGGCTCTCACCTGTAATCCCAGCACTTAGGATTCTAGTGCTGAAAAGCTAGAGACTCCTTCCAGACCTGCTAGCCAGGGAGGGCAAACTCTAATACCTAGAGGGATAAGATAGGTGACACCTGGATTTTTATTTTTAAAAGTTAACTACACACTGAATCAGTTAAATCAACAAAAACCCACTATGTGGACCAAAGGAAACAATCTGCTCTGGCTACTTTATAAACTATAGTGAGGCCAAATCCTTTCAACCATTACACAGATGAGGCCCCCAAAAGAGAGGTGTCAGAAAGGCTGCATAGCTGAGGTTTCTCAAAAGATAATCGAACAATCACGTTGTATGAAATGAAACTGAAAATGCTCAGTCTGAAAGAGGCAGTCCTAAAGCGTTCTATTGAGTTTGCAAGATGTCTTCACCTCCATCAATTTATCAGCCTCTGAGAACATTCTGTAGGGCAGGCAGGGTGGATGACACTCATTTACAGTTGAGGTCACTGAGGGTCAGAATGGCAAAGTGTCACTCTCTGCATAGTCACATAGGTAAGTCTATACAGGAAGATCTAACACCGTTCTTCACTGCACCTCTGATTCAGACAATAGGTAAGCTCCCTGTAAGATTTTTTTTTTTTTTTTTGAGACGGAGTTTCACTCTTATTACCCAGGCTGGAGTGCAATGGCGCGATATCGGCTCACCGCAACCTCCACCTCCTGGGTTCAGGCAATTCTCCTGCCTCAACCTCCCAAGTAGCTGGGATTACAGGCACGCGCCACCATGCTCAGCTAATGTTTTGTGTTTTTAGTAGAGACGGGGTTTCACCATGTTGACCAGGATGGTCTCGATCTCTTGACCTCGTGATGCACCCGCCTTGGCCTCCCAAAGTGCTGGGATTACAGGCTTGAGCCACCGCGCCCGACGCTCCCTGTAAGATTTTAATAGAGTCAGACTCAAAATCCTACATGATGCCCCATGAACAGAAAACAAGTCAGGAGGCCAGGCTGAGCGCCCAGGCTTCTAACCCAGTTCTCAAATAAAGAAATGACTAAGTAGTCAGATTCCAGCCTGTCACCAGGCTTGTGTCGTCTGTCCTAGCAGCTGTACAGCTTGTCTTACCACTGGACATTTGTTTCATGTTTTGTTTCATGTACATCTTCACATAGGAAGGATATTCTGAGAGACGTTACTAAATATTTTTTAAAGGTGTTGAAGGGGATAGGATGTGACCTAAGGTTGTGCTGTCAACCTAAGGTTGTGCTGTCAACCTGTTGTGCTGTTCCTAAGAGGAAAGGAAGAAGCACACAAAAAGAACAAATATTTGTTAAGAGCCTAGAGTGGCATGCACTGTGAAAGGCGTGGCATATAATTCTTTCCCAGTTCTTTGCATGTCTGAATATTACTCATTCTTCAGGTTTCAGCTCAAATATCACATCCTCAGAGAACTTTCCTTGTCACCCTCTCTGAAGAGCCTCCCCCACCCCCACCGCTACTGTCTCTTGAACTTTCTCATTCTGGCTATTCTATTAAAATCGGTAACGCTTTTGCTTGTTTGCGGAAGTTCCTCCCTTGCAGGCTGCAGGCTCCATGAGGGCAGCGACAGTGCCTCTCTCTCAGATGAATGCCTGGTTGCTTATCACGTAGTTGGAACACAGTAAGTGCTAGAGAAATACTCAATATTTAACGAATATTTACCACGATACATATTTATGCTCCACCCTTGCTAAAAGAATTTCGACTAATCCTTCTTTAAGTTCTCCTGTCCTCATGTACTATTAACACGACTGTAAGTAGGAGGTGGAGCTACATTTGCAGGGAGGGAGAAATGGTTAAGAGCGAAAAATTGGCGCGCAGAGCTATAAAGCATTTTTCTCCAGGTCACACCGCAGCCTGTGAATTTGTGCCACTTGGACCGATTATGGGACAGCTTGCAAACAAATTATCTGCAAACTAACGAAGCCTATTTTTAAAGATCCCTGTGCCTCGCAGTTCTAGGCGATGACATCAGAGAACCCGGAGTTCCATCTCTGAGCCAAGCCCCGTGGTGCTCGAAAACTACGATTCCCAGGAAGCACCGCGGCGTGGCGGCCCAGAGCTCCTCGCGCAGCCCTCTCCGGCGCGCCAAGGCCTCCGCCCCTGGAACTAGGAAGACGCCCAACACCCGGCCCGCCACGCCGCCCGGACCCGCGCGGGGCCTGCCGGGACTCGTAGTCTCTGCGATCTGGGAGCGCTGGCTCCGGAATCTCAGCCGCCGTCTGGGGGCTGAGGCGGCGCGGAGACGCGTGCGCAGTGCGCGGGCGGACCGTCGTGGACGCCGCTCCGGGCAGCCGAGCGTCTGTAGGAGCCGGGGCCGCGGCGGCGCGGGTGCTCCGGGCCGAGGACCCGGTAAAGTTTGGCGTGAGCGACGCGGCCGCGCTGGGGCGGGGGTGGGGGCCGGGGCCGGGCGCGAGGCGGCAGTGGCTGCGGGGCTTCCGAAGCGCGGCGTCCGCTTAGGGGCCGGGGGCGCGGGTGAGTGCAGGGCCAGCGCCCCCTCCGCGCACCTCCGCCCCGCGCGCCGCTGCACCTGGAGGCCGCCTGGCCCGCTCACCTGCCCGGGATCGGGGCGGCGGGAGGGGCCGGCGTCTTCTTCCCGCGGGTCCGCGATTGTTTTCCCGACCTCAGCCCTCGGCGGGGAGGGCGGGAGGCCGGCGGCGGCCGCGGGGCCATCGAGCTCCTCGGCGTCTCCGCCCCCCGAGAAGTCCCGCTAGGGGCGCGGTGCGCGCAGCTGCCCGGGGATTCCCGGCGGTGCCGGTCGGAACGGCTCTCTCCAGGGCTGTGCCCGCCGGGCGTGCGGCGCCGGGCATCCTTTCCTGGTGCGTTTTGGCTTCAGGACTAGCTGAGGCCGAAGCCGGCCTCGCCTTGGGCCCTGAAGTCGGGCGGTGTCAGCGATTTACCTTCGCACCTTCGGGGCAGGTGGCCAGAGGCAGGGTTGAAAGCGACTTGCCCAAGGTCACGCAGGTGGCACCGGAGAGGCCACCAGACCCAGGTCTTTCGACGCCGAGGCCAGCTGCCAACCGCAGAGCTTTGGGGCCGTCCTGAGCGGTTTGTGGTTTGTTTCAGATGCTTTCTATTGACCCTCCTGGAAAGGGGAAAGTGTTGTCATAATGAAAGCGGTCTTGTTGCTTACAGTGTTTACTGCCTTTGGCTATGCCCCGGAGCAGAGCATCTACCGTGGTCTGGGCGTATAACTAATGAAACTCTTTCGCTGTCTTTGGGGGCAGTGCAAGAAGAGGTTCAAGGAACACATAATCCAGGCAGTTTATGCGTTTTCCTAGTCTGTTCCACCTTCCAATTCTTCGATACTTGTTTTCTTATTTTACAATTGATTGTTGGCTGTTCTAATAAGATTTTCTTTGTCTTAATGAAGTCATTGCTCCTTGTGAATTAGTTTTCTAAATAGAAAATCTTATTTCCTGTATGTTTAATGACTGGAACAAATACCGCACTGTGAAGTTTACACCATTGTCTTTATCTTAGAACTCCTGATCAATCTGCTTTATTTCCCAAGTACTCAGCTAGCATACTTTCTATGTTAATTTGATGCCATTGAAACCATTTAGAGCAAAGTTTGGGTAAGAGTTACATGATTGTTTTGTAAAACTATGTTTTTCTTCACAATCTGAAGAACTTGAAGACCGGTTATATTAAAAATAATTTAAGATTTATTCTGACCAAAAGTCTATTATTTTTCACGCTCTTAATTTTTCTTGTTGACACACTTGTGACGAGAGAAATATTTCCTCCAGTGGAGCTAGTTTAAGTATTTTTTTTTGAAAAAATCGTTTTAGAGTACTGATAAATTTAAACAAGATTATGTAAGCTTGACAGAATTTGAATTAATAAAGTAGCTAATTTATTTTATATTGCCATTAACCCTACACTGGTTTCTCTTGTAGCGTATACCTGTATCAAGGTAAATAGCTGTGAATTTATCCACCAGTGGGTAACTTGTGTGACATTAAGAAAATATATGTATTATAAGCCGGGCGCGGTGGCTCAAGCCTGTAATCCCAGCACTTTGGGAGGCCGAGGCGGGTGGATCACGAGGTCAAGAGATCGAGACCATCCTGGCCAACATGGTGAAACCCCGTCTCTA
>NW_016107711.1:1959292-1965987 GCF_001604975.1 Cebus imitator
AAAAAAAAGAAAATATATGTATTATATAAATATGTGTGTACATACACACCGCGTGCACGTGGACCTTCCAATCTTTATCTTAATGAGTATTTTCATTGTTGCTTTGGGAGGGGGGAAAGCAGCAGATTTGTATCTTTCTTCTTCCCAGTTTTAAGCAGCGTAACCACATAGGAAAATTGGTGTGTAAATTTGAGTTTGTCATAGACTAGGAGAGACAGTGAAACAGGATAAGTATACAATTGTGAGGAAACTGCCATGAGTTCATAAGCAGGAAGGACCTTTTTAGAAGTGTTTAAGGATGTTAGGAATAGCGATGGATTTTTTTTCTTTAAAAAGTCATTGTGGCCAATAGTCAAGTACTGGTTGCTAACCTATGGGAAATAACAATATTGACGACTCCTAGGAAGATACCTGGGAAAGGTGGAAACATTTTACATTTTTATGGGGACTTTTTCCCAAAACATTTAATGGAGATTTTTAAAAAGTGGCTTTTTGACTTAAGCCTGGAAGTTCTTTACTGTGGATTATTAGTCATGCTGCAAATCCCAAAGTTGTTTTAATTGTGTGATAATTTGTAACTCAGGATGAAATCTAAGAAATAATTTATTAGCATAATTTAACTCATACTTTGACATTGATACATTGCTTGATGTCAAGTAGTCATTCTTGTTTCAATAACTTATTTGAGAGTGGGGAAGATAGTTTTCTGAATATAGTGTAGTAATTGTAACAATAGTAACACTGCTTTTATTAGAAAATTTTCAGTCTGATGGTACTAACTGCCTTAAAGTATTTCCTATTTGATTCCAACTGAGCTGAGGTAATATACATATAATTACTTTTTCTCATACTGGAGCAATTTTTGGTAATATTAAAATTTAATTTTCAAGATAAAAAATCCTCTTTTAGATCTTCAGTGATACAATAAAATAACTTCAGTAGGAGATGAATGTTAAGATTTGGTTTTAGATTTTTTGACCATTTGTGAGTACATACACAGCATTTAAGAATTTATCAACATGGTATCCAAAAGGATGGCTTTCAGAAAAGGCAGAAACTTGAAAGCTTTAGATGATTGTCTATAATGCTTAATTATTTTTAGAAACATAAAAATATGGGATGTTTTTATGTAAACATAAAGCATGTTATTTGTTATAGCAGTGGAACTCTCTTCCACTTAATGAGCAATATTTAACCATTTGACCCTAAGTAACTTTTTTCCTTGTGGGTACTGTCTAATAAGGGATATGTGAGTTTGCTATTGCTAGAAGATGCTTAAGCAAACATATGTTTGCTATTTATTTTAGTAAAACTTTTAATTAGTTGAATTGATCTTATTCAGGAAGATGGGGTTTGGAGGCTTTTATAAGCTTTCTTTGAACTGGGATTTTTGTTGAATATAAAAGAAAATTAGTCATTTAGGATTTTTTAAATTAAATAAGTTTTAGAGCAAAATATTGTTTCCTACATGGAACTCTTATCAGACTTGTTGATCTGATAGCTTTATTCTCCATTTGGTTTTAGCCCTTTAGGCAGCCTAGCCTTTTATGGTTTGACCATTGAACTCTAGATTCTGGATTCAGGATTTAGTTTAACCTCTTGAAGGAAAAGGCAATCACAGGCATTAGAATTGGAAGTGATCTCAGAAGGCTTCTAATGTAGCATCTTACCCAGTACAGTAAATCCCTCATGAGAACTTCCATGTCAGGTGTTCCATCCCATTATTAAGGGTAAAAATGCTGTTGTGTACGTCATCAGGTTATTCAGCAGTACAGGCTTACTGAGAACAAACATAAGAGTTTTCTTTTTCCCCATTCACTGCCTTTAACTATATTTTGTAGGCTCTTTATCTCCCATCGTGCTGTCCCCTATCCTCCATAACATGGGTAAATGGTAGCTTTTCTCTATCATTTACAGTTATCAAAAAGCTCTAGCCTGTGCTCAGTGGCTGACACCTGTAATTCTAGCACTTCCGAGAGCAAAGGTGGGAGGATGGCTTGAGCCCAGGAGTTTGAGACCAGCCTGGGCAACATGACAAAACCTTGTCTCTACAAAAAATAGAAAAATCAGCCGGGCATGGTGGCACGTGCCTGTAGTCCCAGCTAGTTGGGATACTGTTGTGAGAGGATCCCTTGAGCCTGGGAGGCAGAGATTGCAGTGAACAGAGATTGTGCTGCGGCACTCCAGCCTGGGTGACAGGAGAGTGAGACCGTGTCTCAAAAACAAACAACAACAACAACAACAACAACAACAACAAAAAAAAACTACAGTCTATTCCAGTTTGAACCTTCAATCTCATATTCAGTTTAAAGGTTTTTTCCTTCTGCATGGTCAGGCCACTTACTTCCTGAAGCACTTGGGGTCTGGAGGGCTTGTGGTAAGTTCCTGGGATACCTCTTTCTTTTCACTGTTGAGGGATCTTCTTGGATACTAACTTATCAAGAAGAGAAGTGGAAAAAGACGTGTTTGTTATCTGGTGCTATTAAAGTCCTCACTTGATTAACAGTGGCAGGCCACTGCAGTCCAGTGATAGGCAACCAAGCTGGCATTTTGGTGAGGTCTTGCAGGGAGACTCCTGCTGCACAGTTTCTGGATATGAAATTTTCTGTAGCTAAACCTTTTCCAACCTACACACCCATCTGCTTGCTCCCATCCTGTCAGTCTACCCACTGGTTACATGAATGGGCGTGAGTCCTGGTGGAGATCCTTTCTCTCTGCAGCCAAATATTTTGATAATGGCAAAACAACTCCAGTCCAGGTACTCTGTGGTTTCCATTCAACCCACTGGAAACTCACTTCCTTGTGATGCCAAATGGTGGCATACAGACCACTTAAGTCTGCCTTCTTTCTGAGCCCTGCCATTTCTCATCAGTTCTCATTGTCCCCCTTTTCAAGTAGACATGCAGGGTCAGTCATTCAGTCTGCTGCATAAGCAGACGTGGAGCTGGAGAATGGATGCAAGTGTCTTCTAGGCCCTTCTCATCTTGGTGGGTGATTTCTGTTGGAGGCTCCTGCCACTGTTTTGGGTGAAGACCTCCTTCCTTTCCCTGTGTTCTCCCTGAAGACTTGGAAGAAGTCTTTTCCTCTTTTCCTCTGTCAACTGCTCTTAGATAATGGAAGGGTGGTGCTGATTAGGGGTGTCAGAGCCATGCCTGACTCTACACATATTTGATCCTTGATGTCTATATATCCTCAGCTTTGTGTTTATCAGTGATTGTGGGGCAACAGGACTAGTCGTACTCGACATGTTTTAACAAATAATAGTGAAGTCTTATGGGCCTGATGAGGTTTCACTGTGCAGAATTCAATTTTTCTTTGCTTTTTCTTATATCACTCAGGATGTTTCTGTGTTTTGCTTTATTTTTTGGCTGAATTCCTGGTTCCTGACTGATGAAGTGTTAACTGTGATTATGTTAATTTATGACTGATTTGTAAGATCTAACTAAACCTTAGAATATGAGTAAAGCTGAAGGAGAAATTTAGGTAGGGAGAGCATGTTAATAATATAATTGTGCCATGTAATTCTTATTAAGGATATAAATTCAAATGGAAATACAGTGTTTGAACCTTTTTCCTTCCATTATCTAAATAAACCAGTTAAATCTGGTAAATGATTCTTGTCTGGTGAGGAAGAAACAGCTTTTTATCTGGAAACTTAACGTTAATCTTTGATGCAGTAATTATGGGTTACTTAATACTTCATTCAACAAATAGTTACTGAGGCTCTTCTGTGTGGCAACCGCTGTTTTAGGCATTGAGGAAACAACAATAAATAACAAAAAAAAAATCCCTGCTGTCATAGAGCCTACATTACAGTGTGGGGAAATAGACAAGAAACAGGTAAATAAGTAAACTGTATCATTTGTTAAATATTAGTAAAAGCTAAGGAGAAGAATAACATAGGGAGTGGAGGTAGAAGGGCAGAACAGTTTGGAGTATTTGCAGTCTTATATAAGATCTTTTAAAGGAAGTGTTCACTGAGAAAGTGACTGAGTTAAAAGTCCCTGCGTGGGAATCTTGTCTGGTGAGTCCAGTGGGCAAATGAATGAGGAGGTGGGTATTGGGATAGGGTAAGGGCAGGTGAGGCCTAGAGGTCTTTATAAGGGCTTTGGTTTTTAGGTTTTTACTTTGAATGAGATGGGATCCTATTGAAACAATGGTGGTCAACCTTGGCTGAACATTAGAATTGTTGGGGAAGCTTTAAAAAAGTACTGATGCCTGGATTCCATCCCAGAGTTTCTGATTTAATTGGTCAGTGGTGGTGGGGGAGGCAGTGTTTTAACCTAGGCATCAGGAATTTTTAAAACTCCCAGGTAATTCTAATAAGTGGCCAAGATTGACATCTATTGTATTGAAGAGTTTTGAGCAGAGTGAGGTATTACATAGTATTGAGCAGTATGACTCTAGAGCCAGACTCCTCTAGTTTGACTGCTGGCACTGCCACTTCCTAAGCAGGTGACCTTGAGCAAGTGCGTTAGTTTTGTCATCTGTAAAATTGTTGTAAGGATTAAATCAACTAATATTTAGGAATTTAGAAAAGTGCTTTATGAGTAGTAATATGTGTGTTTATTGAGTGAACACCTGAATCATTGTTTTAATGAGATCTCTTTGCTGTGTTGAGAATAGATTGAAATGGGCAAGGGCTGGAGCAAGGAGAGCCCCTTGGCAATAATCCAGGTGGGAGGTGACAGTTGCTTGGACCAGAGTGGCAGCAAGTGGTGAGAAGTAGGATTCTGATTATAATTTGAAGATGAAGATAACAGGGTTTGCCGATGGATTGGACGTGGGGGTAGGATATGGTTTGGATTTGTGTCCCTACCCAAATCTCATGTCAAATTGTAATCCCCAATGTTGGAGGAGGGTCCTCGTGGGAGGTGATAGTGAGCGAGTTCTCATGAGATCTTGTTGTTTAAAGTGTGTACCTCTCTTCTCTCTCTCTCCTTCCTGCTCCAGCCATGTAAGAGGTGACTCCTTCCTCTGCACCTTCCACCATGATTGTAAGTTTCCTGAGGTCTCCCCAGTCATGCTTCCTGTACAAACTGGAACTGTGAACTAACTAAACCTCTTTTCTTTATAAATTAGCCAGTCTTAGGTGGTTCTTTAGAGCAATGCAAGAACAGACTACCACAGGGTGAGAAAAACTTAAGTGTGACTTCAAGATATTTTGCCCGAACAACTGGAAGAAGGGAGTGGCCCTTCACTGAGCTAGGGAAGGCTGGATCAGGTTTCTGAAGGGAATGTCTGGAGCTCAGTTACTTAAGTTTGAGATGGCTTGTTAGATAAGTGGAACCATAGAATAGGCACTTATATACATGGGTCTGGAGGTCAACAGTGTTCAAGGCTGGAGGTATCAGTCTGGAAGTCATCAGTATTTAGACCAGCGAGAATGAGTAAGCTCACCAAGACACTGAGTATATGTAGAGAAGAGATCCACAGACCACTCTCTGGAATACTCCAACAATAGAGGTCTGGGAGGTGAAATTTCCTTAGGGTTTTTAATGTGCTCTAGAGTGAAAGACAATTGTATTGTTTATTTGTAAAAAACAGCTTTATTGAGATATAATTCACACCACATAATTCACTTATTTAAAATGTACGATTCAGTGCATTCACAGTTGTATGGATAATACCACAATCAATTTTAGAATATTTGTATCGCCTCCAAAGAAATCCTGTACCCTTCCATCCTTAGACAACAACTCATTTCTCCCGTACTTAGGCAACTAGTAATCTATCTTTATGGATTTGCCCATTCTGGATATTTCATGTCAGTGGAATTATACCATACTTGGTTTGTTTAGAGAGAAGTGGAATCCGTTAGTACCTAGATTCTCATTTCAAGAGATAACAAGTTATTTGGTAAAGGTGGGAAGCTATAAGATCTCTCCAATGTAAAGAAAGGTATATTTCCTGTTTGTAATTAGTAACAAAACTGTGGGGTGATATTTTATGACTATGAATATTCTGTTTCCTAACAACATTTCATCTAGTTGTTTTAGTGTTCATTGAAGATGGCTTGTATAAATCAGTGAGAGATTGGGATTACAAAGTGGTGATTTTCTATTACTATCATATTTTCAGAGATTATGTAGTTCATAGTATTTCTAATTCAGATGTATTGTACACAGTTTGTTCTTCTGTTTTGTGTTTGTACCTCTTTTCTCTCATTGTGAAAGTCTTGGTTCCTAATAACAAATATTTTATTTTAAATATAATTAATTGTATCAATATATTTACATTATCCTGTAATGTATATTATAATGGTCTGGAAGTCCTATCATACCTAACATGTTTCAGATTACAGTACCAAGTAGGAATGCTGGATCATAGGATAAAAGCATATATGATTTTGTTAAATAGTACCAGATTCACCCAATAGGTTTTTACCATTTTGCATTCTTGCCAGCAATGTAAGAGTTTCTGTTTTCTTACAGTCTCATTAGTGTGGTATGTTGTCAGGCCTTTAAATTTTTGCCAGTCTAATAGATGATAATGGTGTATCTGTGTAGTATAAATTAAAACAACTTTCTTTTATTATGGA
Source organism: Cebus imitator (assembly GCF_001604975.1). Taxonomy (NCBI): domain Eukaryota; kingdom Metazoa; phylum Chordata; class Mammalia; order Primates; family Cebidae; genus Cebus; species Cebus imitator. The sequence goes on from NW_016107711.1 coordinate 1,965,834, forward strand.
GACTTGTGAACATCTACAAAAATAGAATAGTGTAACTAATCCCATGAACATCATCATTTAGCCCCAACAACTGCCAGCCCAACCACCAGTGCCTCATCCGTTTATTCCCTTCTCTTAAATTATTTTGAATCAAATCCCAGGTAACTCAACTCAA
>NW_016107711.1:1966102-1972724 GCF_001604975.1 Cebus imitator
TTTTTTTTGACAGGGTCTTGCTCTATTGCCCAGGGTGGAGTACAGTGGCACAGTCATAGCTTACTGCAGCCTCTGTCTCCCAGGCTGAAGCGATTGTTCCACCTTAGCCTCCCAAGTAGCTGGGACTACAGGCGCACACTACTATGCCTGGATAATTTTTTTTTTTCTTTTTTGGTAGAGATAATGTCTCCTCATATTGCAGGCCTGAACTTCTGAGTTCAAGCAATCCTCCCGCCTCAGCCTCCCAGAGTGCTGGGATTACAGTTGTGAGCCACCATGCCTGGCCCCAAATAAGTAACGTTTTATTTTATATCAGTAAATCTCTAAATGAAAAGGACTCCTTTTTTGGGTAACAACCACAATACCATTATCACACCAAAAATAATGTGTCTATTTTCTTAATATCAGGCAGTATTCAAATTTTCAATTTTCTTAAATGTCTTAAAAATTGTATAGTTTTTTTTTTTTTAAAGAAACAGGATTTAAATAAAATCCACGTCATGATTGGTCCAGATGTCTTTTAAAGCCTTTTTAAATTTATAGGTTGCTTCTCTAGTTCCTTTTCTTCTACTGCTTTTGAATTTAATTTTAATGAAAACAGTTGTCTTTCCTGAGCCATTTCTTTTTTTTTTTTTTTTGCTATTTGAATTCCTGTGGTGGCTTTTCTCATGTTCTTCCTGTTCTTGCGACGTCATTGGCAATGGCTACGTCTCGGTATGGGATTATGAGTGATACTGAATATCTCTTCATATATTTAAGGGCCACAGTGAGAAATTTTTATATCTTTCTTGGTACAATGTTCATGTCTTTTACTCATTTTTCTATTGAACATTTGATATATTTCCCTTGACATTTTTTTGCAGGCTCTTTAAATGTTAGACAAATTAGCCCTTTGTCTATGATATAAGTTGCAAATATTTTCTGCTGGCTTTGACTTGGCTTATCGAGTTTTTGCTATGGAAAGCCTTTAAAAAACTTTATTGGTAGTCATTTATAAATGAGTTTTTAAAATTGTTACTGGGCTGGGTACGGTGGCTCACGCCTGTAATCCCAGCACTTTGGGAGGCTGAGGCGGATGGATCATTTGAGTTCAGGAGTTCCAGACCAGCCTGGCCAACATGCTGAAACCCTATCTCTACCAAAAATACAAAAATTAGCCAGGCAGTAGTGGTGCGTGCCAGTAATCCCAGCTGCTCGGAGGCTGAGGCAGGAGAATCGCTTGAGCCTGTGAGGTGGAGGTTGTGGTGAGCCAAGATCGTGCAACTGCACTGCAGCCTGGGCAACAGAGTGAGACCCTTTATCAAAAAACAAAATTGTTACTGGATTTTTAATTAACTTTTTGAAATTATATTCAGTAAACTTCATCTCTTTAAAATGAATAATTTGATGAGTTTTAACCATGTCTACAATCACATTAAGATACAGAACATTCCCATAACTCTGAGAAGTATCCTCACACCAATTGAAGTCCTTCCCTTCTCCCCCAGCTTCAAGCAACTACTGATGTGCATTCTGCCCCTATAGATTGGTTTGCAGTTTTCAGAACTTTACAGAAATGGAATTATACAGGCCATATCCTTTTATGTCTTTCATTTTTTCACTTAGTGTTATGATTTGGAGATTCACCCATATTGTTGGATCTGTCAGTAGCTCCATTTTACTGGAGAGCAGTATTCATTGTGTAGATTATCACATTTTATTTACCTACTTGTTGATGGACATTTGGGTTCTTTCTAGTTGGAATCTTCTTAGTAAAGCCACCATAAACATTTGTCAGTTAATGTGCGCATATACACTTTCATTTCTACCTAGGAATGGAGTGACTGGTTCATAGTATAGGTATATGTTTGGTTTTGTTGCTAGTACTTTTCCCAAAGTCGTTGTCCCCTTTACATTTCTATGATGAGTGTAAAAATTCTGATGTTGCATGTCTTTGATGACATTTGGTGTTGACAGTCTGTTTAATTTTAGCTCCTCTGTTGAGTGCATATGGTATCTTTTTTTAACTCAAGATTGTTGAGATCTAATTTTACCCATTTTAGTGTACAATTCTGTAAGTTTTGACATATGCATACAACTTTGTAAGCACCATCACAGTTGAAATGTACAATAATTTTAGTACCAAAAACAATTCTTTTGTGTTCCGTTGTAGTCATTCCATCCCCCATCCCATGCCCTAGCAACTCTGATCTGTTTTCTATCACTGTTGTTGTTTTTTGTTGTTAGGGTTTTTTTTTTTTTTACTTTGCAGGCAGTTAAGTTCATTCTTTGTGGCATGTAGGCTTATAGTTTTCACGAATGCATAGTCATGTATCCCACCATGAAGGTATAGAACAGTTCTATCACCCCCCTCCCCTGTCCCACCCCAAATTACTCTCTTAAGTCATCTCTTTACTCTACCCACTGATCTGTTCTATGTCCCATACGCCTGTTGGTCTGGCTTCTTTCACATACCAAAATACATTGAGATTTATTAGTTGCACATGTATCAGTAGTTTGTTCCTTTATTTTGCCAAGTAATATTTTATTGTATTGGATGTACCACAGTTTGTTTATTCATATACCAGTTGAAGGACATTTGGGTTGTTCCTGTTTTTTTTGTTGTTGTTGTTCAATTATGAATAATACCGCTATAAACATTTATATCAACTGAAGGGTTATGCTCACATCAAATACTGGTTACAAATACTAGGAGTGGGACTGCTGGGTTGTACTCTAAGGATGTGTTTAACTGTGCTGTGTCATTTTGCATTCCCCCACCAGCAATGTATTAGAGTTCATTTATTTCACATCTTTAACAGCATTTAGTATTGTCAGGGTTTGTTTTGTTTTGTTTTGTTGTTTTTTAAGACATTTTAGTAGGTGTGTTATAGTATCTCGTGATATTTATTTGCACTTTTCTGACTAATTATGGTGGGCATCTATTTGTGTGCTTATTTACTATTTTTATATCTTTGTCAGCTTGTGTGTTCTAAGCTTTTTGACCATTTTCTTATTTGGTTGTCTTATAATTGAATTGTAATAATTACCTTCCTGTTCTAGGGTATCAGTTGTTGTCTAGATACATACATATGAATATTTTCTCTAATTTTGTGGCTTGTCTTTTTTTCGTGGTGTCTTTTGAAGAGCAGCTTTAAAGTTTGGTTTCATTGCAAATATATTAACTATTATATGGTTCAGGCTTTTTGTGTCTTATCTAAGAAACATTTGTCTACTCTTAAGGTCATGAAGAATTTGTCCTATATTTTGTTCTAGAGGCTTTATCATTTTAGCCTTTGCATTGGGTCAGTGATCCATTTAGAGTTAGTTTTTTTCCACAGTCAATTATTCCAGTCTCATTTGTTAGAAAGACTGTCCTTTCTCTACAAAATTGCCTTGGCACCTTGGTTGAAAATGAACTGTTCTCCTGTTTACTAGAAGAATTTGTAAAAGATTGGTGTTACTTTTTTCCTTGAGGGATTGGTAGAACTTACATATGAACTATTCTAGGCTCGGACTTTTCTTTTTGGGGTTTTAGTAATGAATTCATTTGCTTTGGTAGAAGTAGGTACTTCAGGTTTTCTTTTTCATCTTGTGCCAGTTTTTTCAAAGTTGTGTTTTTTCAAAGAATTTGTTGACTTTTAAATTGTCAAATTTGTTTGCGTGAATTCTTATTACCCACTTAATGTCTTTAGGGTATGAAGTGATAATCTCTCTCTACTTCCTAATATTGGTGATTTGCTTTCTCTCTTTTCCTTGGTCCATATAGCTATAGATTTATCAGTTTGATCTTTGCAAAGAAACAGCTTTTGTTTTTAATTTTCTTTATTGTTTGTTTTCAATTTCATTAGTTTCTTTTCTGATATTTATTATTTCCTTTCTACTTTGGGTTTACTTTACCTTCTTTTTCTAGCTTTTTAATGTGGAGTTTTATATAATTGATTTTAGATCCTGTTTTCTAATAAAAGCATCTTAAAACTATGAATTTCCCTCTAAAATCACCTTTAGCTGCGTACCACAAATTTTAACTTTTTAAAATTTTCATTTAGTTAAGAATGTTTTCTGATTTCCCTTTTGATTTCTTCTTTTACTTATATTTTATTTAAAAGTGTATTTTAATTTTCAAATAGTTATTCAGGTGGTAATTTCATCTATAGCACTAAAAACCAATGAAAATTTTGACATATTTGTTTATAGAATTCTTGAATGTTCTGTATATTGTATTTATATGATATATGCCTGAGGGCTTTTCTGTGCATAAAAGAACAGTTCATTATTTTTCACTGTTCCCTGGGTTGAAGGAGCTCATTTGAGCCGTTCCCTCTTGGGGTCTTTCTTTTGTAGTTGCAGTCAGATGGCAGTTGGAACAAGAGTCATCGGAAGGCTTGACTGGGCTGGATGGTCAAGATAGCCTCTTCGCTCACTCTGCTGGAATGGCTGGAACGGGTGTGGCCCGTTCTGGCCACCTCTCTCCACTAGCTTATTCATGGGACTAGTTGGCTTTCACACAACAGGGCAGTCTTAAGGCAGTTAAATTTCCTATATAACAGCTGACTTCTGGAGTGAGCATTCTAAGACTGAGTTATTTCAAGTAGGTAATTAATCTGTTCTACTCTTAAACTAAGAAGAAGTAAGATAAATATATTGGGATAGTCATTGTAGAAACTGCCTAGTAAGTAGCATTACACAATCCTTTAATTTTTTTAGTCGAGGTGAAATTAGCACAAGATTGCCCATTTTAATGTGTACAACTCAGTGACTTTTTTTTTTTTTTTTTTTTTTTTTTTTTTTTTTTTTTTTTTTTTTTTTTTTTTTTTTTTTTTTTTTTTGAGATGGAGTCACACTCTGTCACCCAGGCTGGAGTGCAGTGGTGTGATCTTGGCTTATTGCAACCTCTACGACCTGGGTTCAAGCAATTCTCCTTCCTCAGCCTTCTGAGTAGCTGGTATTACAGGCGCCTGCCACCACACCTAGCTAATTTTTTTGTAGTTTTTAGTAGAGATTGTGTTTTGTCATGTTGCCCACGCTGGTCTTGAACTTCTGACCTTGTGATCCACTCGCCTTGGCCTCCCAAAATGTTGGGATTACAGGCGTGAGCTGCTGCGCTTGGCCCCAATGACATTTCATACGTTCACAGTGGCAGTGTTGTGCAACTATCACCTGTATCTACTGTCAAAACGTTTTCATCACCCATTAAACAGCTCTTCCGCATTTCCCCCTCTCTCCAGCCTCTCTGTCTCTCAGGATTTATCTGTTTTGGATCTTTCATAGAAATAGAATCATACAACATGTACCTTTTTGTTGCTGGCTTTTTTCACTTAGCGTAGTGTTTTCAAGGTTTATCCAGGGCATGTATCAGAATTTCACTCCTTTTTATGTCTGAACAATATTCCATTGTATGTATATGTCACATTTTATTTATCCATTCACCCACTGATAAATGTTGGGGTTGTTTCCACCTTTTGACTATTTGTGAATAGTGTTGCTATGAACTTTCATATACAAGGGTTTGACTACCTGTGTTCAATTCTGAATATCTGTAGGCAAATCTCAAGAGATATTTTGGGTTCAGTTCCTATTCATGGAAATAAGATAAATGTTACGATAAAATGAGTCACACTAATTTTTTGGTTTCCCAATGCGTATAAAAATGATCTTTACACTATACTGTAGTCTATTAAGTGTTCCATAGCATTATGTCTAAAAAATGTACATACTGTAATTTAAAAATGTTTTATTGCTAAAAAATGCTAACAATCATCTGAGCCTCTTCAAATGAGTCATAATTTTTTGCTCGTGGAGAGTTTTACCTCAGTGTTGATGGCTGCTTGCAGATTAGGGTAGTGGTTGCTGAAGGTAGGGGTGGCTGTGGCGTTTCAGGAAACCAGTGTTTTCACTTATCCATAGAAGCAGCTCCTCATCTGTTCAAGTTTTAGCATGAGATTACAGTAATTTAGTCACATCTTCAGGTTCCTCTTCTAATTCTAGTCCTTTTGCTGTTTCTGTCATATATGTAGTTACTTCCTCCACCTAAGTCTTGAACCCTTCCAAGTCATCCATGAGGGTTGGAATCAACTTTCAAACTCTTTTTGATGTTAATATTTGGATCTCCTCCTGTGAATCATGAATATTCGGAATAACATCTAGAATGATGAATTATCTCCAAAACGTTTTCAATTTACTTTGCTCAAGTGTATCAGAGGAATCACTGTCTATGGCAGCTGTATTTCAAATCACAAATGTATATTTCACTATCACAAAATGTGTTTCTGAAATAAGACTTTAAAGTGGAAATTATTCCCTGATCAATGAGCTGCAGAATGGATGTTGTGTTAACAGGTGTGAAAACAACATTAATCACCTTGTACATTATCAGAGCTCTTTGGTGACTATGTGTATTGTCAGTGAGCTGTGATATTTGGAAAGGAATCTTCTGGGGAGTAAGTCTCAACAGCAGACTTAAAGTATTCAGTGGCCGGGGGCGGTGGCTCACACCTGTAATCCCAGCACTTTGGGAGGCTGAGGTGGGCGGATCACCTGAGGTCAGGAGTTCAAGACCAGTGTGGTCAACGTGGTGAAACCCTGTCTCTACTGAAAATATAAAAATTAGCCTGGCATGGTGGCATGTGCCTGTAATCCCAGC
>NW_016107711.1:1972877-1979437 GCF_001604975.1 Cebus imitator
AAAAAAAAAAAAAAAAAAAATTAAGTAAAGCATGCTGTAAACAAGTGTGCTGTCATCCAGACTTTGTTATTCCATTTTTAGAATACAGGCAGAGTAGATTTAGCATAATTCTTGAGGGCCCTAGGATTTTCAGAATGGTAAGTGAGCATTGACTTCAATTTAAAGTCAGCAGCTGCATTAGCCCCTAATGATAGTCATTGTCCTTTGAAGTCTTGGAATCAGGCATTGACATCTCTAGATCTGTGAAAGTCCTAGATGGTGTCTTCCAATAGAAGATTTTCACATACATTGAAAATCTCTTTAGTGTAGCCACCTTCTTGATCTCAGCTGGATCTTTTGGATAACTTGTGGAAGCTTCTACATCAGCACTTGCTGCTTCACCTTGTACTTTTATGTTATAGAGGTGGCTTCTTTCTTTAAAACTCATGAACCAACTTCTGCTAGCTTCCAGCTCTTTTTCCTACAGCTTCTTCACCTCTCTCAGCCTTCAAATAACTGAAGAAAGCCTTTCTTTGGGTTAGGTTTTGACTTAAGGGGAAGACTGTGGCTAATTTGATGTTCTGTCCAGACCAGTAAAGCATTCTTCATATCAGCAATAAAGCTGTTTCACTTGTTCTTGTGTTCACTGAAGTAGCACTTTTAATTTCCTTCAAAAACTTTACCTTTGCATTCATAACTTGGCTGTTTGGTGCAGGAAGCCTCACTTTTGGTCTGTCTCAGCTTTTGACATGACTTACTTACTAAGCTTAATCATTTCTGGCTTTTGGTTTAAAGTGAGACACTTGGCTGGGCATGGTGGCTCATGCCTTTAATCCCAGCACTTTGGGAGGCTGAGGCAAGAGGATCGCTTGAGGCCAGGAGCTCAAGACTAGCCTGGGCAGCATAATGAGATCCTGTCTTTACAAAAAAATAAAAAAGTTAGCTGGGTGTGGTGTTACATGCATGTCGTCCTTCCACCTATTCGGGAGGCTGTGGCAGGAGGATTTCTTGAGCCCAGTAGTTCAAGGCTTCAGTGAGCTCTGATCTGGCCATGGTTTGTTGCCACAAACCTTCAATTTGTAAAAACCCCAATATCTGTGAAGTACAATAAAATGAGGCACAGTAAAATGAGGTGTGTGTGTGTGTACCTAGGAGTAGAATTGCTGGGTCATATGGTAATTCTATGTTTAACTCTTGAAGAATTGCCAAACGGTTTTACACAGCTGTTGTTCCATTTTACATTCCCACCAGCAATGTAGGAGGGCTCCAGTTTCTCCATGTCCTTGACAACACTTATTTTTCTCTCCTTCAATTAGCCGTTCTAGTGGGTGTGAAGTTTTATCTCATTGTGGTTTTTATTTGGATTTCCCTAATGACTGATATTCAGCATCTTTTAATGTTCTTGTTGGCTGTTTATCTTCTTTGGATAAATGGCTCTTCAAGACATTTGCCCATTTTAAACTTGGACTGGTTTTTCTTTTTGAATTCTAAAAGTTATTTATATATTCTGGATACTAGACCCTTGTCAGATATATAGTTTGCAAATATTTTCTTTCCTCTTATGGATTTTCTTTTGACTTTCTTGACTTCCTTTGATGCAAAAAAAAGTGTTAAATTTTGATGAAGTCCAGTTTATCTTATTTTTGTTGTTACTCATGCTTTTGGTATTATATCTAAGAATTCATTGCCAATACTAAATGTAAGATTTACTCCATATTTTCTTCTAAAAGTTTTCTAGTTTTAGCTCTTAGATTGTTAATCCATTTTGAGTTAAGTTTTGTATAGGGTGTAAGGTAGGGGTCCAGCTTCATTCTGCTATATGTGTGTATCCAGTTGTACTAGCACCGTTTGTTGAAGAGGCTTTTTCCCCCCACATTGAATGGTATTAGCACCCTTGTTGAAATCAGTTGACTATAGATGTATGGGTTTGTTTCTGTGCTTTTAATTCTTTTCCACTGATCTGTGTTTATTCTCATGGCAAGTTGATAGCTTTTACCTATAGTATATTGTAGTATAGAATATTGATTTCTCAAGCTTTGATTACATTGTAAACTTTTTTTTTTAAACAAACTTATGGTAAATTTATTAAAGAAATTGTTTCCTTTAAATTGTTAGATATATAAGAACAATAATAACACACAAACTTATTGGATGGTTTTATTTAAAACTTTTTGGTGTGTTTTATAATTTCTCCGACTGCATATGGAATAGTAATGCAGATACATAGTATATCAGTGTGCATTGTAATGGAATTTTCACTGTAAGTTAAATTTACCTTGAGCCTCTAAATAAAACACTAGTTATGTAAATTCATCCTGCCAAAAGATACAATGGTACCAGCTATAGATGTACCAGAATAGGAACAGCTGTCTGGTGCAGATTTGGACTAAGCATCACACAGGAAGGAATCACGTTATCTGTAGTCTCTAGAGAAACAAAGCTTGGCACCTAATGGTTTTTAAACTTTAATCAGTATAACAAAAGTTGCAGTACTTTAGGACCAGAATATGATATACCTTTTAAGTCTATTTTAATCTATAATGTCTCGCTTTCTCTTTTTTTCTAAGTTACTTGCTAAAGAAACTTTTTCTTGCTCTTTTGTTTCTTATAGTCTGACTTTTGCTGATTGAATTCTTTTAGTGCAGCTTAGCATGTTCCTCTGTATTCTGTATCTCCTGTAGATTGGTAGTTGGTTATAGAGGGGATCTAAAAACCATTTTTTCTATAACAAGAAAAAATGGTTTTTAGATCCCCTCTATATCCAACTACCAATGTTTGTGTCTTCCACCAGGAGGCACATCATACCTGCTTATCTCTCTTTCCACTGTGTTAACTAAGTTTAATTTGATTCACTTTAGTTTTAACAATTCAGGGTTTTTAGAGAGAGAGGCTGGTGTAGAGCATAAGAGCTCCAGAATGCAGTAGTCTGGATTCAGGCTTTGACTCTTGGCCTACTAGTTTTGGAATTTTGGAAAGTCACTTCCCTTCTGTGTTAAGTTCCTTATCTGCTGGGGTTGATGATGCCTACTTTAGGATTGTTCAAATTAGAAGAGATAATGCACGGAAAAGAACCTTGCACAGAGCCTAGCATGTAGTAGGTGGTCACTAAACGTTAACTGTTGTTGTTTTGTGAATTTGAACACATTCTAAAATAATCTAAAGGATAGACTATCTCGAGGAAATTAAAATTTAGATAGCTTTTTTTTTTTTTTTGCTCACCTGGGGTTTTTTATTTACCTAAAAGTAGGTAAATTATTCAACTGAGGCGAAGTAGCTCATCATTGTCCCCATCAAAGTAAATAGTTACATATAGTAACCGCTATTCATAAACTTAATTTCAAAAGTGATTTTTGCCAGTGCCTCCGATGTTGGTGTTGTGTTCATTTTAATTGGCCCTACCTAATGTTGGCAAGTTCTGTTTCGTAGGGAGCTTACTGTTAATATTTTTATTTTACAGTGTAATGTTCAAGCTTAGAAATGCCTTATGTGGATCGCCAGAATCGCATTTGTGGTTTTTTAGACATTGAAGAAAATGAAAACAGTGGGAAATTTCTTCGAAGGTACTTCATACTCGATACCAGAGAAGATAGTTTCGTGTGGTACATGGATAATCCACAGGTTTGTAAAATTCCAAGGATTATCTTTTAAAAGCGTAGAAAGTTGTATTTAAGTATTTGACATACTATACAGATTTTAGAATTTGCCTTCTTAAACAGTATATTTTTAGATTTATTTCCACTGGCTGTACTCTCTGCTCTGCACCCTTGACCTCTGCCATCTTGTTTGAATTTCAGAAGGTAAAACTAAGTTTATTTGATAAGAATTAATCCTTTGTATATATTTTTCCTTCGAGAGAGAAATGCTCTCTCTGATAGAAAATTACATTTTAGGAAATTAGATCTTGAGTCACAGAAAAAAATAATTGAAGCTGTCCCAAAAATAAGAAATACTTTTTTTGTGACATGTATTTTAAACAATAGCTAAAATAAAGACCAGGGATAGATGATTTAGATGATTTTCTTGCATTAAGGAGACTTAATACCAAGGTCTCTTTCATAAGATTAAATTTAGGTTTAAGATGCTGTATCTAGGGGGGAGAGAGAGAGAGAGAGAGAGAGAGTGAGTGTGTGTGTGTGTGTGTGTGTGTGTGTGTGTGTTTTGAGACATAGTCTTGCTTTGTCACTCAGGCTGGAGTCCAGTGGCTTGATCTTGGCTCACTCCAATCTCCACCTCCCACTTCGAGCAATTCTCCTGCCTCAGCCTCCCCAAGTAGCTGGGACTACAGGCGCATGCCACCACACCCGGCTAATTTTTTGTATTTTTAGTAGCGATGGGGTTTCACCATGTTAGCCAGGATGATCTCGATCTTCTGACTTTGTGATCCGCCCGCCTCGGCCTCCCAAAGTGCTAGGATTACAGGCGTGAGCCACCGTGCCCAGTCAGACTGTTATTTTTTAATAAATAAATGACTTAACTAGATGATACCCTTGCACATTTGTAGTCCTTTCATTTTGTAGTGTCAGGTTTGAGTCAATCATTGTAATGCCATCCATGAACTGAAATGCGTTTTGATTTTACTGCTGGCTTGCAAAACATAGGGGTAAATGTTGTAATTTAAGAATTAGAATCTCAGTTTTAAGGTCTGTAAGGGGCCTGAGATTAGATATCATTTGTGGAGTAGTTTTAAACTTTCAACTTTCTCTACCTTGGAACTTTTTTTTTGAGAGAGAGTCTCACCCAGGCTGGAGTGCAGCAGTACGATTTTGGCTCATTGCAACCTCTGCCTCCCGGGTTCAAGTGATTCTCATGCCTCAGCCTCCCGAGTTGCTGGGGCTACAGACATGCACTACCACGAAGCATGGCTAATTTTTTGTATTTGTAGTGGAGACAGGGTTTTGCCATGTTGGCCAGGCTGGTCTTGAAATCCTGACCTCAGTTGATCCTCCCATTTCGGCCTCCCAAAGTTCTACAGGCATAAGCCCCTGCACCCAGCCTTTTGGAACTTTTTACCTTCAAATAAAAATGGTTGTAAAAGTTAAAAATGGGGCTGTATGTTGCAGGGAAGTATGTGCAAAGCAAGGGATGAATCTCTAGCAGACTTCGAAGCTAATTTTTGTCCAGTAGGCTTCTTCTGTGGGTGAGGAATGGAAAGTCCGGGGAAGAGCAGAGACTTATATAAGGTTCTGCCCTGTTTCACAGAGCAAGAACTAGGTCTCTTGATAACTAGTGCAGTATTCTTCACTATATACTGATTTTAGATTCGACAAGATACAGATATACTCGTGTTTATGTTTATGTAGAATTTGAGTTGTAAGGGAACTCTCCTCACCCATATGAGCCATTGCACAGTTCTGCCTGTTGTCTCTCCCTGATTTTTCTCTCTCTCCACACGGTTTGGTTGACATATGTATGGTTTCTCCTGAATTTTACTAGAAACTCCTTGATTATTTTTCTGTGTTCCTACATAATGGATTCTTCTTATCACTCTTCCTTTATCAGTACTACCCATTTAACAGAACTAAAAGGAGTTAAGTACAAAATAGAATATATTTACTACTCTGAATAAGACATGAACTTGGAATTCAGAGAAAGGTTATACAGCTAATAGGAGTTGAAGTCTTCATGGAAGTGGTAACATTTGAAATTGACTTAGAAGTTTGGATATAATGACTAAGGATGGAAAAGTGAGTATTCCGGTGCTCAAAGAATAGTGTGGACAGAGATTAAAGCAAGAGAGTCTGTGACGTATTTGGAGACTAGATCATTTTGGCTATAGCGGGGGGAGTATTTGTTAGGTTTGCACTCAGCTAGGTCTTATCCACATGAACTTTTAAAAGCTAGATCTCTATGTTGGAATTAATGCATTGGCTTTTCTGGACATAGTGCCAATTTTTTTAAGTGCAGAATTTCAAATCTTTTTCAGTTCTTATTAATTTTGTATCTTCTTTCCAACTTAGGAAATCTTGACTCTGCCAGCCAGTGTATTAGCCATTAGTACCAACTTTGTGTCACTTTTAAATGTAATAATCAAGACATACCTACTCATGAAAACTTTAGTAAAATGTCTTGCTAAGATTATTATATTATTTTCTTTCTTTACCAGGGTTATTGTGATCAGTATAACCGTGTTATTGCACCTTGACATAAAGCAATTAGATTGAACCATATGAAATTGCTAATATACAACCATTTTGAATTACTAAAAAAATGGTAACTTTGTATGTTCGACCTGGTTGCTTATGTCAAAGTACAGTAACATGGTTATCCAGCTCATAATAACCTTGGTAAAGAATGAAAATTAGTTTGATTCATCTGTTATTAGGGAGCCACTTTTTCCTCTGACCACTGCTTCATTTACCACTACCCACTGGTTTAAAAATTCATTCTGTTGTTTGATAGGGATCACTTTGGGGCCTTCTGTGCTTTGTCAAGGAGGTTGGTAATGATGGAGAATGGAATAATTAAGTAGCTGTACGAGAGAGTGCATCTGAAGAGATTTAAAAAAGCATTTGGCAAAATGAGTTTAGGAACTCATAATCAACAAACGGCCTGTTTTCCTTTTTTTCTTTTTTTTTTTTTTT
>NW_016107711.1:1979491-1993312 GCF_001604975.1 Cebus imitator
TTTTTTTCCCCCAGTCCAACCTGATGGTAATCATTCTAGTCCATAGAGACTGGGTATTTTGAATACTGTTTTTGTCTTAGCTACTTACGTTTCCCTGTAGTGTACTACTGTTACTGTGACACTATGTCTTGTTTTGGTTTCTCATTTCTCTTCCTTCCACAAAGGCCTTGAGCTCTATTCAGCAGCTAAAATAATAGGCTCATGGAACACTTCAAGAAATAAATTATTACCCTTGAATGGAAGGGTAACAGTTTTTGAAATAATCACTTTGGTAGTAGTTAGAGATTCTTCAAGATATATTTACATTTCTTTTCCTTCTCTAAGATTAACCAAAAACCCGTAAATATAAAACATTATATATAAGAATACCAATAGCTTTTTAATGTTATACAATAATTATAATTTTATGTACATATTTACTATTTATGATTTGTATTTGGAAGCTTATACATAGTATATAGTTTAAAGCAGAACATAATTAATGCAGTGTTACAATATATAGGCATGAAAGTTTTGAAAAGATGTGTCCCTGTCAGCAATAAGCAGTTCATGTTTGGGAATCTTAAGACTTTGAAATGTCTAGGCTTCCAGTTACCTCCTTATCAATTAATTAGAACAAGCCCGTAGATTTTTTTTTTTTGGGTACATTATTATAAAGTCAGTTGAAAAGTTGATCCTGCCTAATCTCGAGCAGAAATAATTTTCAAAATCAACTGAAACTAATGTTTTCATTTTTACTTCTGAAATCTATCGGTCTTTTCATTTATATGTTTTGTTTCTTTTCCTCAGATTCTTCTGCCTGGTTTTCCTACCTCTACCTCCTCCTCTATAATCCATTCTGTTTATAAGATATATTAATTAAAGCATAATTTTGATTCCAGATTTGCTCATAGCCTTCTTCATTGGATTCAAATTCTCTTCAATATAAATTCTTTGCTACTTTGTTTTTTATTTAGGTCCTCTAGGATTAGGTTCTCAGTTCAAGTTTTCGGACCACCGTTTTGTACTACAATCTTATAGGACACTACATTATATACAGCCCAACACAGCTACTCTCTCATTCTAGTACAGAGCTTCTGTGCATCTTCAACTGCTTGCCATAGTTTCTCTGTTTTCTCTGCTTGGAATATTCTCCCCTGCTTTTGTGTTTCAAAATTTTCCTTAACCTCCAGCCTAAATGTTGTTCATTCCTTCAATTTTTCTGAGTAGTTTCAACCAGAGATGATTCTCCCTCTTCCAAATTCCTTACCTTTAGCTCTTTTGTGATGCAAACTACATCTAAAACTTAAGGAAAGAATGAAAATACTGTGTGTGAAAGTGCCTACATTCCCTGCATATGATGTAAAGAGAAGCAAACTTTTTTTTAGAAAAAAAGAATCAATGTAGATTAATATGACATAACATAATAGGGTGGAAATGGAGTCCGTTTTTATCAAGAGATATTTGATAAGTTTTAATAGAACAAAGCAATATGTATAGTCTTTTAAAGTATCTTACAATTATATTTGTTTTATGCCCCTAAATATTTTCCCATTGCTTTCAGAAACAAAACCTGATCGTGTTTATGGCATTTTAAGCTCACAAAAAAGATTATTAGTTTAGCTTCAGTGATAAAAATAGCCTTCTAGTCATAGAATGCATGATGATGGAACAGAGTAGGATTCAGTTTTGTTATCCAAGCTGTGGACCTGATTCCAGATCTAGTAAAAACTTGAACAGAAGAAAAGTTGATTTGTAAAATGTGATATTAAACAATCGAGTTTTTTAATTTGTCAAAAGTATATGTGCAACATTATATTATAAAATGAATTCATAATATTGGATACTAATTATATATTAATAATTTGTTTCTAGAACCTACCTTCTGGATCATCACGTGTTGGAGCCATTAAACTTACCTACATTTCAAAGGTAGTCTTTATTATACATTGTCTTCTATTCATGTGTGAATTAAAATCCCTGGGAATGAGAGTATGAATAAAAGCAGCAGTTTCCTTTCTGTGTCCTTTAACAGTGATGTTCAGATTGCTGTCATGCTGAAACAGTACCTGGTTACTATGTTTAGGAAATTCTTTAAATCGATACGATTATGAAGAATATGCTTTTAACTTACAGGATGTGGCAAATTGCAAAAGTTAACATTAACTTTTTTTTTTTTTGAGACAGATTCTCACTCCGTCACCAGGCATGAGGCTGGAGTGCAGTGGCGCGACCTCGGCTCACTGCATACCTCCGCCTCCCAGGTTCAAGCAATTCTCCTGCCTCAGCCTACCGAGTAGCTGGGACTACAGGCTCGCGCCATAACGCCCAGCTAATTTTTTTGTATTTTTATTGGAGACAGGGTTTCACCATGTTGGCCAGGATGGTCTCCATCTCTTGACCTCGTGATCCTCCCGCCTCAGCCTCCCAAAGTGCTGGTATAACATTAACTTTTATGATCAGATATATGAACATCAGAAAGGGAGAAATCAGTGAAACAATTAAGTTCTGTCTTGAGAAGGTCTGGAGATTTTTCTAAGTCTGTATTATGTTTAGTTAGACTGTTTCCAACTTTTAAATCCCATTGCCTTTGATACTTTGTTTCTTAATGTTTTATTTTGAGGAAAATATGGACCATTTTTTATTTTGAAAGGTTGGTTTCTTCTTCCTCTTTTCACTTTGTGTCTTTTAATTTCTGTTTTCTCTTTGTTTTTCTGGTAGTTTTACAATGCTATTTTTAAAAAAATTTTTTAAAATGTTGATTTTATATTCATCAGGTACCTTTTTTTCTTATTTTCTTCTATTAATATTTAGGGAACTAAGAAATGCTGAGGTGCTAGCTGTGTGTGTGTGTGTGTGTGTGTGTGTGTGTGTGTGTGTGTGTTACATAAAAGCAATAAAAGTTTGTTGATGACTTAAAATATGAGATTCAAAAGGTAACAATACAGTATTATTAAATAATATGGGTACTATTATGCATATACTGAGATCTGTTGGCATAGGTAGATCACTTCAATGGAAGACCAATTTACAAATGTGCTTCTGTTTAAAAGACAGATGTTATATAAATAAAGTACTTTATATCGGTATTACAATAGAGGTATTCATTCTCATTGACCAAAAAGAAGAGAAAAGTAATTAGCCCTTGGACAATAAAATTACATATTTAAAAAGAAACATTTTCCAGTTAAAATCATATTATGTAAATTTACATATGACAAATATTGTATGGAAGCTCTTTCTTAAGTCAAGTATTAACTCAGTAAAGTAGGCATGGTGACTGGCCACCTGCTTTCCCCTCCTCCATTGCTCTTCTTTTAAAATCTAAATTTTTTTCTGTGCGGTTCTGTTAACTTTCATCTTGTCCTCCAGCTTACCAAAGTTTAAATTGTGCAGTTTGTACTCTACTTTGGATATACCAGTTTTTTTCCAAAAAAAGTTTATTCCAAAAATTTCTAGAACAAAATTGTGTGTGATTCAGAACTATGAGTTTGTAGTTGGGATCAGTGAGGAACCCCAGACTTAGAATTCCTTTTGTAGGTACAAAACAGACGCTACAATTATGAGTCCTCTCACTGGACAACAGCATGACAATAGTTGTGAATGAGCTTCTGGGAGCTGCTCTGTTTAAAGGGATAGCAGCAACCAAGTGCAGCTGGTTGCCTTATTTTGTAAAATGAACTATGAGCTGCACTTAATAAAGTGATCCCATTATCCCCCGTGCAAGAGAGGCTCTGGTACCATTTTGATCTCCTCATAGCAGAGTAATGCCTTAATTAATTATTAAAATTAAGATTCAGTTAAATGCCTGGATTTGTGGACTTTAAATACACAGTGTCCCCTTTACCCATCCCCATTTTTGCTTAAAAATCACAGCTAATTAAAAAATATGTTATTTGGGAAGAATTCAGTTCTTGTGGAATATTCATTGAGGATATTTTGAAAATTATGTTACACTAAAAATACTTGTCTGTGTGACATAAAACCTAAGAGAAAACAAGTTTGGTCAGAGAAAATATGGAAGTATTATTTATTACCTCTTACAGTTGGGAACTGCATCGTATGTATTGAATTTGCCATCCTTTTTTGGTTGTCTTTAAAGTTTAATTTTAAATCTACTGTCTAAATGTGTATGATTATTGGGAAATCATACATGTGGAAGTTTTGGTTTTAGGTTTATATGAGAAAGTGAGGAACCCATCTATCTCTGTTTTTCCTTTTAGGTTAGCGATGCTACTAAGCTGAGGCCAAAGGCCGAGTTCTGTTTTGGTGAGTAGCCATGTTATATGTATTTTAAATTAGACTGGTATAATTGTATCATATTGTAAAAGAAAACTCTTGCAGAAAACCACACAAAACCTATGGCTTACTGAATTATTCTAAAGTGAATTCCCTTATAACCACTATACAGATAAGGAAATAACATTTTTCACCCACTCTCCTCCTAACCCTGAAGCCTCTTTCCTGTTTCCCGTCCTAGTTACTACCACCTTCTTCTACCCGTATGTAACTGTTATTTTGTGATTTATAATGATCACCTCCAGTGAGATTTCAGGTAATTTTAAACTTTCTACCTTATGTTATTTTCTATTAAACATATAAATAATTAAAAGGATTTGGTCTTTAGCTTGTGGGTAGTGAGAAATGTAGTTTGGGGTCAGAGTAGTTGAGAATATTGGATTAACTTACTCAGAAAATGTTTACTGTATGCCAGGCACTGTGCTTGGCACTTGGGGCTGTAAGATAAATAAGAAGTAGTTGCTGCCCTTAAGGCTGGTTGTCTCATAGATAAAAATACCAGACATTTATTATTGCATTTCTCATAACCTGTAGATAAAGGGATATGTGATCTATTAAAGAAGCACAGAAAAAGACCTTCAAATCTTTGTTGGGGAGCTCAGGAGTCAGGGAGCCTCCCTAGAGGAGGAGATGCTTACATTGGTGGCCAGCTAGACTCCTGCTTATCCCTTATCAGTGCAGAGAAAAGGCAGGAGGACTACATGCACAGAGGCTTGTAGAGAGAAGAGCGTGGTGTCTCTGGAGCTGAACACTTTGAAGCTGGAGGGTATGATGAGTGGCTAGAGAGTTAAAAAGGCAGGCAGAAGCCAGGGTGCTGTGTTTTGATGAGTGATAGGTTTTATTACTTTGAAAAAGGGAGAAGAGAAAGAGAGCATCTGGAAAGCAGGCATAAGGTGAAGGAGGTTTGTTTTTTTGTATGGATAGGAAAGTTTTCATGTAGGTAGACTGGGTAAATGGCTTTTGAACTACTTTACTTACGAAAGGTCCTGAGTTAGGGTGGTGGCAATGGAAGAAGGAGGAAGGGTGAAAAGAAGGAAAAGTACAGGGGCTTGGTGGATATGGAAGAATTGGAGGGAAGAGAGTGGTAGCAGGGAAGTTTGCTTAAAGCAATGAGAAGTCAGGGAGAGCTGTTTACATAGCATAAAATGTTTGCTCTGGGGTTGAAATGGTGGGGAACTTCCAAATGGAAATGTTCTGTTGACAGTAATTGAGGACTGGATGGAGCTTGAGGATCAAGAATGGAGATATTTGGAGTCTGTTAAAAAGGGAGTCATAGTCGAAGCTACGGAGAATTGATGTCCTCTCAGAGAGTATGTTAGTGGACGTTAGTGACTGAAGGACCAAATATTTGGAGTGGCCAGCTAACATCACGAGGGATACATTAAAGTGAGAAAGATACTTTTGGGGGTAGAATTGAAGTTCTTTGCCCTCTTGCTTGAAAAGGGCAGGTTTCTTTAGGCACTAGTTGGGAATAGCATCTTAATATGAGCAAGATGAAATGTGGCTGTCAAGGGAATCCTCTGAAATGCTTTTATCCTCCTATGAAGCTATTTTTAAAAGTTACATGTTTATTACTTACTATAATTTTGGTTATGAAACAGGAAGATGCCTCAGAGCCTTGTAAATGAATGGGTATTGCAAGTCAAATAACTGAGGACTTTGTATTTCAGAATGTATAATGTACATACTTTTGACAATCCTTTTTTTTTTTTTTTAAACCTCAAACTTACAGAAATAATAATATACAATAATAGGTTTGACATTCATCATTACTGGGGTATTTAGAATGGGTGAGTTTAGTTGGAATAAAAAATTAAGATGAGTCATTTATAGGTCAGTCAGTAGCTGTTCTCTATTACCAGTGGTAGTAAAGATTCATGGAATGCTTACCTTTAGAAACAGAGGCACTGACTTCTAAAATACCACCCAACTTTCATTCAGAATGCCAACGTATCTTCTCTCAAATTGTCCCAAACCAGTGAGAACAAGAACACTCAAGACATTTTTGATGGAGGGAGCAGACTATTTGTAACCCTCAGTGTGTAAAGTTGAAAAGTAGATAGAGGAATGGTAGAAAGTTGAGCAGAATAGAGGAAGAGGCCAATGAAAAGCTCACCATTTAAGTGTTCTGCCTCCAAGCCAACTCCAGATAGGCTTAAATATAGGAGATTCATTTTCCAGCAAGCAGCAGTAAGGAAGGACCAAAAATAGGGACTTTGTTTGCATATCTATATCAGAAACAACCTCTGTTCCCTACCTCCATCCAGGTTGATCAGGCAGACACCTTTCCCCTGTCCCAGCAGGAAATGGGATGTGTGGTGTCTCCAGAAGTGAAATCAGTGAGGCTATATACTTAGGGGCGCTAGTCCCAGAAAGGGAAAGGAATGAAGCATGAAACTGAAAATAGGAGGATTAAATGAAAGTCTGCACACTGAATGCAACCCCAGCCCCAGAGCACTGGGCAGCCAGGTTTAGGTGAGTAAGATCCGAATACTCTAGAGAAAAGATCCATAGATACTGACTGACATCCAGGCATTTCTGCTAGAAGAGCTTGCCATAGTTGACTAGTGAGGGCGACAGTCAACAGCCCTGCAACAACCCAAGAGAGCTTTTGATCGGTCTTTTTAGCGCTTTCTTTTAAAATATGAATAGACAGCCCAGGATTACTGAACATATGTCAAGATAGATAATGGAATAGAGATAAAAAAAAAAACATCGGGGAAGTCCAACATCTGATAGAGACTGAGGACAGATAGAGTACTGAATAGAGAAAACAGATTGGGGAAAATTGACCAAAAAAAAAAAAAAAAAAGATACCTTAGAATCTCTTGATCCAAAACTGTATATTCATAACCAGCTGATCTCAGGTTGTGAGATAATTTTTGTTTGCAGTTAAGCTAATGTTTATGCTTCAAGTTTTATCCATTTTATGTATTCTTTCTAATCATAAAGATTTGAAATGAAATAAATACTCAAGTGGAAAAGGTAGGAAGGATACAAGCCTCTAGGGATGCATTTATTATTCACAGTGAAATCTATGCTTTAGAAACATGGCAACTTAGCAGTGTCAAAGTTTGTTTCTTTTTTTTTATTGTTCAAAGTTTTTTCTTTCTTTCCCTTTCTCCCCTCCCCAGCAGTATTGCTAATATACCACATTTCAGTAACTTGCTTTACTTTTTTTTTTTTTTTTTTTGAGATGGATCCTCACTCTGTCCCCCAGGCTGGAGTGCAGTGGTACAGTCTCCACTCACTGCAGCCTCCGCCTCGCAGTGATTCTCCTGTCTTAGCCTCCTAAGTAGCTGGGATTACAGGTGCTCACCACCACACCCGGCTAACTTTTGTATTTTGAGTAGAGACAGCGTTTCACCATGTTGGCCAGGCTGGTCTCGAACTCCTGACCTCAAGTGATCTACCCACCTTGGCCTCCCAAAGTGCTGAGACTACAGGTGTGAGCCACCGCGCCCTGCTTTACATTTTTTACAGTGCTTCCCTACTTCTTAGAAATCTCCAGATGATGACAGTGAAGAATATTCTGTATCAAGCACTGTGTTAGTTTCTTTACATATATGATTGTTACCCCTTAAAGAAGTGGAAATGTGGCATTCCCATTTCACAGGTGAGGAATATTGGCCTCAGAGAAATTCAGTAATGTTTGTAAGATAATATTGCTTGTAAGTGCATAAGCTAGTCAGGTTGGACTGATTCCAGGCTGATTTTTTTTTCTATATCATACCTATATAGCTACATCTTGTCATGAAATAGTTCTTAAAGTACATGAGATTTTATTCGGATTGCAAGGTATACTAGGAGTCTTTTTTAGAGACATATTTACATCTCTTCCCTTCCTTAGAAGAGATCCTTATATAAATATGATTTATTCAAACATATGTATTAAGCATTTACTGTGTACCAAGTGTAGTATATTAATAAGTGCATAGATTTTTAAACTCTTCAGATGTTCTGGGCAGATGCCCAAAATAACATTGAAGGGAAGAAGCCATTATGAGGAGAGCTCAGCTTCAGCCTAAGCTGAAAAAAGATTATAAAAGGAAGCCTTACTGATGACTGGAAATTAAAAACAGAAGTTCCTTATTTATATATATAGCGTCCTAGTGAGTTATGGATTTATCTTAATATATATTTATGGCATTTATAACTTCTCCAGTCTATAGAAAGATATACAAGAACAGATTTACATTGTGTTAAATTTCTTTTAAGGTTATAGACTGGTTGTTTTGTAGCGCTTTACAAGATAGGCTTTGACTTCCTTTTAAGACCTTCATCTCAATTCAAGGAAGCTGTAGTTTAGAGTGTCTTGGTCTCAGTTCCAATTTCAAAATCTTGTATGTTTTCCTTAAGAGTTTGCATTTCCCCCTTCTCTTAGTCACATTCAGCTGTATGCTAGTATATCTTCTAAAATTTTGGTGGAGACCTTTGGAAGTTATTTTTATATTTGAACAATTGCAGCCATGTAACTATTCAGATACTTAGCTCCTAGAATATGCTTTTAAAAATAAATGCATATGGTGTATAATAAATAGCTTTAATTCAAGAGTGAACTATGATAGTTTGTAGACAACTGTATGTGCACATGTCCTTTGCTTTATATGAGTACATAGTCCCTAAAGGGTATATATAAACTAAATTGCATAAAAGTTCCAAATGTATTAAGATTTAAAGTATAAATGAAATTCATAAGGTCTAGAAAAATAAATCTTAAGTTAGGGAGATTTTCTAGATGATACGAAATCTGGACGCATTTATAGAAAAGATTCATAGTATATTTCTGTCTGATCAAAAATACTGTTAAAGTAAAAAAAAAAAATGAACAGACTGGGAAAAGTACTGGTAATAAAGCAGAAAAGATTATATAGAAGTTCCTATAAATTAATACTAAATGAACAATTCAGGAGAAATATGGGTAAAGAAAGTAAAACTCACAAAATAAATGCAAATGGCTAATAAACATCTCAGTAACCAAAGAAATGAAAATTTGAACAAGGTACAATTATTTACCAATGAGGTTGTTAAAGAGTATTAGGAAAACACCACACTAGGTATTTCAAACCCAAGGGATTTGTTAGAAGGAATTGGTTACCCAAATGTTGGAAGGCTGAAAGAACATGAAGGGAATGCTGAAGTAACCCAGAAATTAGGAACTGCATGAAGCAACTACTGTTCAAGGTCTAGAGAGACAACAGGGGAGAAATAGTAGTATTACTATAACCGAGGGCACTGGAGGAGAAGCCACCATGGAGCTATTGGTATCCAAGGGGACCCTGCAAGGCTGGTGTAGGGGAACAGGAAAAGGCCTCCAACAGTAGCTGGTTGTGTGCTGCTGTTGGAGAGAGGTCAACAATGGCAGGAATCAAGGAGAGTCTCCTCTTTCTTTCCCTGCCATCTTACAGTCTCTCATCAGATTGGCAGAGAATGGCCTCAGCTGGGGTTTAGGAAATATCATTTGCAGATTGTCAGCCCCAATGCCACAGAGCCTTTGAAAACTAGAAACTAGAGGTATCCACAGGGGCTGATAACCAGTTCTGGGGAGGGGTTTTAGATGAAATAAACCTTAGCGTATGTGGTTGGTAGGAATGTGAATGGATTCAACTTTCTGGAAAGATGATTTGGAAATACCTATAAAAATTTTAAATGTCAGTTTTCTTTGATTCAACAGATCTATGTCAGGAAATTTGTTCCCCAGAAATGCTAGCCAAGTGTGGCGAGATATATGTATATGGTGTTTCACTGTGTTATTTTATATAATTTCAAAAACTGGAACTTGCCTAAGAGTCTATCATTAGGGGAGTGACTGAATATATTGTGGTGTATTCATTTAATGAAAAACATGGCCATGACAAAATAAGAGTTTTAGCTGTGTTATTGTGTGATGAAAGCAGTGTTATATGTGGTCTGATATATTTTGTCAAATCCACAGGAGTCATGGTGTTGAACCTAGCAAGGTTTTTCAGCTTCTGCAGAAATAAATTTAGAGGTAATAAGTACAATATTTGGTGAGCTATTTTTTTCCGTCAACAGTTATGAATGCAGGAATGAGGAAGTACTTCCTACAAGCCAATGATCAGCAGGACCTAGTGGAATGGGTAAATGTGTTAAACAAAGCTATAAAAATTACAGTAAGTATATTTATTTTTTTGAAAAATAAATATAAAACATTTATAAAAAAATGTTCAATGTCTGGAATTATTCTTTTCATTTTGAAAATACACCTACCAAATGTTCCCAGCTTACCAATAGGTTTCATACGCAAACTTTGTTTAAAAGGCAGGGGTTCAGAATGTGAATATGTTTTCTTGTACCTGGTGACTGTTGGCCCTTTAATCAGCCCATGGTTGCCTTTTTAACCTATTATGTACCTAATAAGGAGATAAATTACTGTAGATCTTAATCACTGCTTACAACGTTTCTAGGAGAAAATGCACTTAGCACGTAGAGTTCTACCGGGAGGATATATTTTTATCTTCTAGTATAGTGTAAGAGATTTCCTGCCACCTACCTGGGGAATAGGCACTTCTGTCTTCTAAGCCATGACTGGGATTGGGGTCAGATAGGGAAGGAGTTGAAGACAGGAGCAGGACAAGGGGAGATGAAGGCTGAAAAATGAGGGACAGGGATAGGGATTGGGTTTGAAGGGTTGTGGCAGCCAGAGGGTCCTGCCCATGTGACCCTTGAAAAGTTTGTCTTAGGCTCTAAACTTCCCACATCTGATTTTTTTTCCTTGCGTTGCAGGTCTTGGTACCCTTGCTCTCCTTTCCCATGCTACAATTTCTTGCTTCTAACGTGTGCTTCTCTTTGTTTTTGGTTTTCTGATGAATATTTATTGATTACACTGTGCCAGATCTGGTTTTACCTAAATTAACTGGAAAAGTGAGGCTTAGAAAGATTAATGGCTTTTTACAGGTTTTATAGCTGGTAGACTATGGAGCTGGAAGCCCAGTCCAGTTTGTTGGGCTCTTGAGCCCGAACTCTAAAGAGCAGTGCCTTACTGCTTCCTGAAAAAGCAGCCCTCTCTTTACTCTTGTTCCTAAAGCCAAAAACCTTTACGGAGAGTTTGCTAGTGATAATGAGCTGCAAGTAGATAGGCTCTAATTTGATTGTACCTTGCCTCACCTTTCCCTGTACACTTTCGTAGAGAAATACATCATAGGCCTGCCTGGAAAATGTTGGGAAGGAGTTCTTGTGAGATTTGTGTCGATTGTGGTGTTTTCTTTTTGCTTTGTTTTTAATACAGTGCAGTTATTTACTGACCCTAAATGACATATTCTCAAAGAACATGTGCCCTGAAAGTCAGCATATGTTAGTCACTCGTTAGTTTTCATCTAAAATGAATAATTTTGTATTTATATCACAACACAAGAAAGAGTCAATATAGTTAAAGCTGTTCTCAGAGTTAAGTCAAATTTTTTTGTTTTGTACTAGAACAGCTTGTTACCACATGACAGAAAACGCCTACGCTCTGCATCTGATCTGTACATGAAGCAGAAGTTATTTTAGGTTTGTGCAGTTTCAGGAAAGCAATTTTTTGAACTGATTCAGACATATGTGTTTTTAAAAGTTTTTAGCTAATCATTTTAACTCTTTTAATAAATATTTCCCGCTTGAAAAAATTCTTCAGAAAGATAATATCTCATAACTTTACTAAATTAATTCTTTTTCTTACAATTTACAATAACAAGCAGCACACTGGTTTCTTAGTGCTTTACAAGAAAAAGTAGTGAATGGTCTCAGGCTTTTGACCGTTTTGCCGGGTCTTGAATTGCTATGTCTAAGTTACCATCGGTGTGAAACAGTCTTGTACAAATGATACTTAAGCTTTTTAGCATGATGGAGAAACAAATAGAATTCTAAAAAGACTTCTAGGCTGGGCGCGGTGGCTCAAGCCTGTAATCCCAGCACTGTGGGAGGCCGAGGCGGGTGGATCACGAGGTCAAGAGATCGAGACCATCCTGGCCAACATGGTGAAACCCCGTCTCTACTAAAAATACAAAAAATTAGCTGGGCATGGTGGCACGTGCCTGTAATCTCAGCTACTCAGGAGGCTGGGGCAGAGGAATTGCCTGAACCCGGGAGGCCGAGGTTGCGGTGAGCCGAGATCGCGCCATTGCACTCCAGCCTGGGTAACAAGAGCGAAACTCCGTCTAAAAAAAAAAAAAAGACTTCTGAATAGCTTTTGTGGTCTTGCAGCTTAGTTTTACATGTTGAAATTTTTATAGGTTTTAAGATAAATTTGTTGGTAAATGATTTTAATGTTTTTATAATTCACATTTGGAAAATATAAACACATAAGATCTAGAAATCCTTATTAATGTAGTGACTAATTATAACTACATTAAAGTGAATATAGAATTCATAGCACTTATTTAAAATAAACTTTAGATAGATACATATTTAACTCATAGGATAGCAGTGAAAGAATTTCCCATGCTTTAATAAGATATGCTTTATGTTAATTTTATTCCTTTATATCTTACCAGTTCTATGTGCATTTTATACATTTAAGTGTATTAAAGTGTGGAATCTCTAATTTGTTATATTTTCCTATGGAAATTACTGGTGATTTACATGTAGATTGTTTGAAAACTTAAAGTGTGTGTTTTGATATATGTGCACTTTATCTTTCTATGGAATCACCTCATTTTGGTCAACTATGTAATTTAGTTGTCTGCTGAGTACAGTGTGATGTATAAATTTAAAAATTTTCAAAATCCAAAATTAGAGTATGTGGTTTCAAAATAGAGGTGGTTAGAGGGCAATGGGCAAGAGAATGATATTTAAACTATTTCCTAGTTATATCATCTTGCCAATTTTATCCATTATCCTCCAACACTATAGTCTGTGACTTTCCTTACTTAAGTCTAGGTGGGTGCCACTTGAAATCCTTTTCCCTTTACAGTTGCTTTTCAACTAATGATGGGGTTACATCCTGATAAACCCATTGTAAGTGAAAAACACAAGTTGAAAATCCATTTAGTACCCCAGCAAACCCACAGTAAAGTTGAAAAGTTGTAAGTAAGTCTTGGACCATCCGTAGTACACATGCGCAAGAAGGAAAAGAGCAACAGTGGGAGAATCAACCCTGAAGGGGGAGTGTCAGTGACTGGAGTGAGGAGCATTTTAAAGTATGCTTTCCACTGTTCATTTATAGTAATAACAACCTAAGTATGGTGGTTTCTGTTCCCTTATTGATTTTTAAGGAATGTCTAAGATGTAGGTTTATTCCTGAACAGAGATCCATTGTTTTTAAACAAACGTCTTTTTTTAAATTTAAAAATAAATATTCAATTTGAATCTAAAAATTAGTTCTTTGAATTTGTGGCAGAAACTCCACAAGTTTAATTTATTTTTAATGGAAACGGGAAGCAAGTAGATGTAGAGTTCTCAGAAAGATTGTAAGACCCAGAACATTGTGTCTGCGAGTTTTTATTCTCGGTGAATGGAACATTATCACAATGTCTTTTTTTTCTTTTCCCTCTCCTCCCCTTCCCCTCCCCTTCCCCTTCCCTTCCCCTCCCCTTCCCCTTCCCT